>NC_089689.1:26991349-27161349 GCF_031753505.1 Anomalospiza imberbis | reverse complement strand
GCAACTCCCGAGCCCACGCGTTCCTAAAGAGATCACTTCCAAGTGTAGTGCACTAAAACCTCATATGATTTCCATATGTCCTGCTGCCTGAATACTTTTCAACTGGTTCACGATGAAAAAAAAAACTTATAAACACATTACCTTGACAGGAACAATTCTTGTAGTAACAGGAGATCCGATGGCAGAGACTTTGAAAGGCAATCGTTATTATCCAGTAGCGTTTTTCTCTGTAGTCTAGGCAATTTATGTCAGTGAGTCACATCGTTTCAAAGCAAAGAATGAAAAGTGCCCTGTAGGACAGGTGAGCTCCTCCCCAAGCCTCTCCATGACTATGTAGATCCAGAGCTGCTCTCAGCACTGCCAGCAAAGCTATTAGCTGAACAAGCCACAGAGCTGGATGCCTTGGCTGGGAGAGAAAATGATCCAAGCTTCCACATCTGGGCTTTGCTGCAGCTGTAGCCACAAGTGCTGACTCCTTTGCTGGAGGACTCACAGGGCCCAGATGGAGAGAAAAGCAGTTCTGCCACTGCTGGCCCCAAACACGGATGGTTTGAGCAGAGAGTGGTGGAACAGTCCTTGTGCTTCTGACAGCACAAAACCATCCTTAAAAACGTGGCTCAGGAGGGGACATGGCTCTTGTGAGCACCAAGTGCTGTGCACAGCATGCAAAAGCCTCAAGGTCTGCCAGTCTGGGCCTCCCTAGCATTCCCTGTGAGGCTGGAAGTTGGCTTTTTTCAAGCCTTGGACATCTCAATCCTCTGTGCTCATTTTTTTTACCGGTTCATTATTTAACCCCTCCCCAACTCCTTCCTTACTTTATTTTCACAAAAAAAAAAAAAAAAAAAAAAAAAAAAAAAAAAAAAAAAAGGCAAATATTCCTCTCTGCACCAGACTTCAAATATAAGAGATGCTCAATCTCTCCAGAGCAAGATTATTCAAATGCTACTTCTGCAATGCCCAACGTGAAATTATCCACAAGTGGGGGTCCTAGTGTTAGGAATAGTTGCAATGACAGATTGACAGAGCTAGCCTAGAAACTCCATACTCCCACCCTAGTAGGATGGCATCTGGATTATCCAAGTACTGATGTGGATGGAGGACTTCAAAATTCAAAGCAGAAGGGTAATAACAAACCTTTGACCCCAGCCACTGATCCAGAGAATTTCTCCTGGTACAGCAATGGAAACAGCTCTTATACATGGACATCCCATGGCCTGCCTTGTGGGGTTTAGTATTGCCCTGAGACAGCTCACAGCAGCTCAGCTGGCCCCTGCAGCTCTCTTGGGACTCCCACATAGAAATTTTGGCTTAAATGAGTGAATCCATGAGAAGAGCTCTCCTTTATCTCTCCTTCCTGTGAAGGCATCCCTGCTTTTAACTGGGAACTGGAAGGATAGCTAATGTTAGTGGGAGAGTAATGTGTGTTAACTGCTAAAAGCCCTTGGGAGAAGCCAGTCAGATGAACCTGTTTTCAGCGTGAAGGCTGGTTCAGCTCTTTGTGAATTTGTAGTAAATCAGCACTTCATAATAAGAACAAATGTTTCATTCTCACTTAAAAATTACCACGGTCAGAGCCTTGTAATGTGCAGTTTTCATGCAGGGCTTACATGACGGGAACTTAAATCTGTCCCATTTTCATCTGTAATTTAAAACGTGTTATTTTGATCGATGAATTAGTAAGGGAACCCGGGATAATTTTGAAACTACCAGCTTAGTAAAGTTGCCTGACCTTGCAAATAACCTTTTCAGTTTAGAAGATTTTAATAGCTTAACTATTAGCTAATCTCCTGGGAAACGTTTTTCCTGGGCAAATCTAGTATGGAAATACAACACCAGTAATAAGGTTTCCATCTTTCTCCTATCTTGATCTTTTTAATTAATTGCCACGCAGTAAAAACATAAGATTGGGAGGCAGGGGATAAAAATCCTTGCAGGGGGAGGGCAGGAGTTAACTGTAGGCTGTTTCTAGGCTTTACCTGCCTTTTTTGCATGGATTCATTAAGTGCTGAAATATATTAGCAATTGTTAAGGTATAACTGCTGCTTGATTGCTTGACGCTCTGGGCTGAAAGCTGTGAAATAGATCACTTTGTAATGGAAAAAAGCTGCACCGGTTTATAATGAATAAACATTAAAACCTAGAATGGCTCGCAGGGCACCTCAACAAGCCCCTGAGAGCTTTTGTGTTGCAGTGGTGATGTAGTTGATTCTTGGGGTTTGTGGGTTGTTTCTTTCTGGGGAGGGGCAGTGTTTTTTTCCGAGGGCGATAAAGGACTGCAAATACGGGAATTGTTACAGGAAGAAAAAAAAAAAAAAAAAAAAAAGCGTATAAGTGAAGGAGATAGGGTGGAAATTCATGGTTCAGGTGGGATGTGGACTAAAATATTGTATAAAAGATCGGCATCCTGGTTAGTTGATTGTCCCCAAGTTCCTAGTGACCTTTTATCTAATGTCCCTCTAACACAAGCACTGTGCTGGATTGAGGAGAGATTCTCCCTGTGAATTACCTGGCTGATAAAGGGGTTCTCATTTTATTGCGCCTGTGTTTTGCACTGTGTTTTTCGATGCTGTCTGAGGAAATGGAAAAAAATAAAGGAAATTCTGCTTTCTAGGCTAGCAGCACGTGGCTTTTTCATTTCTGCAGCCCTCCAGCAGCGCAGCTCCAGGTAGGGCTGAGGGCAGCCCCAGCAAGGACAAGGACAAGGGGGCACCACTGTGCCCAGCACCCAGTGGGTGTTTGCTGTGCTTCAGGTGCTGTTTCACCTTCCAAACCCATTAACTATTTCTGTTCCAGTAACAGGAAACCAGGGGCAAGCAACTGAAAGGTCCTTTCAAACCACAAACATGAATGTTTCCATTTTAAAGAGAGGAAGAGAGGCTTTTGGTTTTTTCCCTACTTTTTATGTGTTGGTGAAGAGCTTGTCGAGACCTACACTTGTCTGCAAACATTCTGCATCTTTAGCTGGGACAAAGATCACCCACCTGTGCAGGTGAAGGCAGAGTTTAGGGAAGGAATAAAACAGCTCCTGCATGAAGGCACTGTTTTGGTGCAAGGAAATGGACCATGGGGGTGTCCCTCAGGCCAGGTTTATTTTGCAAGTCTTCACTGCAAGCTTTTCTGCTACATGAGTGAAGATAAATCCCCTTCTCACCAGCACCTGCTCTGGCACCACCAATTCCAGGCTGTTGATCTCCAAACCTTCTCTGCCAAGGGGTGTGAGGGAGTGAGTGCAGGGTCCTGCCCTGAGGGCTCTGTTTGCAGTGAAAATGAGCTTGGTCCTTGCTCAGTTGTGAGGTGACCTCTGAACCAGCACTTCAGCCCCTGGAGCACAGAAATGAGACTTCAGCCTGGAAGGCCCTGGATGATGACCTGTTATTTTATCTTGAGCAGGAGGAGCATTGGCACATGACTTTTAGAGCTAATCACTCAGGCTCTTTGAGGAGAGCAGGAATTTCCCTCCCTCCCCCTCCAGCAACCTGGGACTTTATTGTGTGTCTGGATCATTTCAGACTGATCCTTCCTTAGCATTTTCCATTTATTTCCCCCAGGTTCAAACTTCTGGACCTCTCTGGTGTGTGTGATGGAGGCTCTTTGCTCAAGCCCATTGAACCCAACCCTTCCCTGCTGCAGGTCCCTGTTATCCCCATCCATGAACCACCTACTGTGCTTTTCATCCTTCTGGGATCTCCCTGCTGAACCCTGTGTCTCTCATATCAAAAATCCTGGGTTTTTTGCCTGTTTCTTTATCAACATTCATCCTTGATGATGCACAGGTGGCAATCTAAAGGAGAGGTGAGAAGCAGCAGCACTCTCCTGTTTCCCTTCTCTCCTATCAAGCCTCTAGGGAAAGCCTGAGGCTACAAGGAAAAAGAAGGGAAACTATTTCTTTTTTCATGCCCTGAGGCCCCTAAATATTTGTTGTTTGCTCAGTCCAGTTTTGCTCTAGTGAACAAGGGCTCCCTGCAGGGACTGGAGTGCAGGGTAGCAACAAACAGGGCTGTGTCAGGAGAAAATGGCAAAGGTCAGAGAGACTGACATTCAAACCAAGAGCCCTTGGGACTAAATTGTGGGCAGTCATTGTTAATGCGCCCAAACTGACTCCAAAAACTGCATGGGAGCAGTGGTGAGCAGGGCTGCTCACCCCCATGGCTGCTCCAGCCTCCCTCCTGTCCTGTTAGGTGGGGTCTCTGCAGGGCTGCTGGGCCATCAGCAGCTGTGGGGTCTCTGCAGGGCTGCTGGGCACCACCTGCACCCATCAGGGGTCCAGGCTGGGGGCCCAGACCCTAAATTGGTTCTTCCCAGCAGGTGCTGGTGGCAGACTCATCCCAGCCCAGGGAGGGCAGAATGAAACCTTGTGAGAGAAGCGCTGGTGCTGGTGTGACCTCCTGGGCTCGCTGGCTGCGAGATCAGGTGTGGTTTTTACTCCAAATACATCCAGAGGTACGCAGTGTGGCAGAAAACAGAAGAAATGAACCTGCTGTGCCTGTCCAGAGTCTCACAGTTGTGCATCTCCAGCGTGGTGGCTGTCACCTCCTTCTCTGACTGACCACCTTCAGGGTGATCCTGCACTGCTGTCCACGGGTTATCCCCAAACCATTCACATTCCAAGGCACAGTCCAAACACTGGATGCACACACAGAGCTTTCCTGGAGGTCCCTGAGCTAATGTGACCGTACCTGTCCCCAGAGCAAGCTGCCCTGTAACCCACAGAAAAGTCATTTAATGCAAATGCTGGACTGTAAAGCTCCTGTCTGCTTTGGGACATTGCAACTGCAGAACAGAATTCCTGGCCTCTCGCAGAGGACTGTGCTCAAAGTAAATAATATTATTTCAGAAAACAAAATTCATTTTGCAGCCCGAGACCAACTGCAACAGGATACGAAGCAGGGGGAAAAAAAGTTAAAATGCCTTGCCCCCGGGCCTATTTATTATTTATACACCACTGTGCCTAGATAAACTCCTCCTTGAAAGAGTAGGACGAAAAAAAATTCTGCAATGTGGAAACAAACTACCTATTTAAAGTGATTTTATGCCTGAATGGCCTCATTATAAAAACAGCCTGCATGCAATAACTTTTTGCCTTTTTCTACAATATCCAATGAACTGCTTTTTGTCACTCTCACCAGTCTCAGTGCTTTCATGCAACCACCTTGGTGGAAAGCCTTCATGGTTTCCTTAGAAACGTCTTCCTTCCTAGATGTTGACCCATGGTGGTTGAGGCAGCTAAAACCCTGGAGAGGTCCTGTTCAAACAGGAAAGAGCAGACAGTTTAATGGCCAGCTTTGCAGCTCTGCTCCTCCACAGTTTACAGTAGTTGGGAGCTATAAAAGAAAAATATCACAACGAAGGTTTCTTTATTTTGGGGTCAGCTCTGTGTGGGGCGTTTTTTGACAAAAGCTGAATCTGCAGCTCAAAGGCTGGTGATGGGCAATGGAGATGGCTCAGTTGCAAAGTGCTGGTGCTCAAGAGATGGCTCCTCATGTGTAAATAGGCTTTGTCCTTCAGAAAAAATACATCCTGTGTCCTTCTAGATGCATTCATAACTCACTGGCACAAGGGGCAGTCTGACAAGCCGTAATTAATGTCACCTTTCAAGTGTTTTGCAGTGAGTGCTCTGCAATGTCTGAGCAGGAACAAGAGGCCAGAGTCCAAGCAGTCCTTGAGAGAGGTGGGAAAAACACTTGTCAGGCTGTGATGTTATTAAACCAGGCTTATCTGCAGCTCTGCTCATGGCCAGGCAGTCATTGCCAGGGACAGCAATCCACCTCATGTGTTGATCACTGTCACTGGCATTCCTGGAGACTTCAGGGTGCTCCTCAGGTGAAGGGACCTGGTGAGACCTTTCTAACCTGCACCTCCCATCAGCAAGAGCATGGGTAGGTCATGCAAGAGTTTTAGATTTGGTGCTTCCTCTCATTTATATTCACTTCCAGGAGAACTCATGAAACCTTTCAACTACGCTAAAACCTACACAATTGTTTGTTTGCTTGTTTGTTTAGGTTTCATTGTTTTTTAGATTTTTTGTTTTGTTTTGTTTTGTGCTGCTTAAAAAGTGATTCTCCAAGAAAGCTGAAGATAAACTGTTTACAAGCACATGGAATGAAAGGACAGGTTTAGATTAGGGATTAGGAAGGAATTGTTCCTTGTGAGGGTGGTGAGACCTTGGCAGAGGATGCCCAGAGAAGCTGTGGCTGCCCCTGGATGCCTGGAAGTGTCCAAGGCCAGGTTGGAGAGGGCTTGGAGCAACCTGGGATGGTGGAAGTTTTCCCTGCCATGGCAGGAGGTGGAATGGGGTGATTTTTAAGATCCCTTCAAGCCAACCATTCTCTGATTCTATGATGACATCTCCCAAGTGCTGCTTGTTCTCCAGGCTTTGCTACCTTTACATAAAGAATGGAAAAACCAGTGGCAGTTCCATTACCAGCACTAAGCTGTGTGACTCTCCAGTCTTGTCCCAAATCCTGCTCCATGTAGCAGCCACAGGCTTGGGAAATCCATGGTATAAAGCAGAGCAAAATATCCCCAGGCTATTCACAGTCCAAGCTGCCCAGGAGCTCTGTGGTGAGCATGGCACTCATCCTGTCCCCATGCAAAGGAGCAGAAATAAATAGCTGTTAATTCCAGTGCCGTGCTGTGCACCGGGTCAGAGAGGAAAAACCTGGAGAACTGTAATTAACAACAACAAAAATAAATTACACAAGAGCATTTCTCTTAAAGTTTTTAATAGCAAACGTTAGAGAGAGCAGGTTTTTCAAGCCAAACAGGAAGGAAAACAAATAAACAAGTGCAGTCAGTGCTTTTAGAAGTCAGGTTATCAACCATGGACCCACAGACAGGAACTGATGAAGCAGAAATCTTCAGGGAAACAGATGAAGTTTTCAAAGAACACAAACACAGAAAACCCTGAGATGTGTGTTTATAAATAAGCCCAGGGAAGAGCTAGGCATACAATTCCCAGACTGAGGGTTATGAGCTTGAAGAAGAGTCTAAAGATTTGGCCTACACAGGTAAAATCTGTAAATGGCTGGGGAGGTATTTTGGGCATGTACAATTTTGGAGAAGTCAGACAATACAGTGAAAGTCACTGCTGCTGGTGTGGGTGTGACATCAGAAGGGAAGGGCAAAGAAAAGCTGGAGGAAAACTAGAAGAAGCTCCATCCTCTCCAAAGGACAGTGACAGCTGTGGAAAAGCTCTGCGCAGGATTACACACACTCCTCAGGGCTGAAACACCACCATGGAGTCGCATCAGGAAACACAAGGCTCTTGGGGGATCCCAAGCTCTCTTTAGGATGACCTGCTGTGGGCTGAACTGCTCTTATTGCAAACATCTCTCAACCTCCAGGCAGTATATATTTTCAGTGGCACAGGAGTGGATAGGGTTAATACCTACAGGAAAAGGTTCAGTGGCCTCTTGGTGATGTGTAAATTAGCAAGTGGACAGTTGCCCCAGAGAGAAATGGCAAACAAATATTTATTAGTTGTTTCAAAGAACCACAGCCATAAAACTTTGCCATTTGACTGCAGAAGTGTTTGTGTTTTTACTGAAACCAATGGTAAAGGTGATGGCTTTATTTCTAACCGAGGTAACCTCTGTAACCCTGTGATTTACTGCCTCCAGGTAACAGAAAAAGCAACCTAGAATGCATTTCAATGTACATTGCTCTTGCAGTGTGACAGGAGGATGCCAAGAATGAATCTGAATACCATTTTTACCTTATGAATGTGGATAAACACCTGACGGGGCAGCCTGAAGGAGGTTGAGCCAGGCTCTTCTCAGTGGCACCCGGTGACAAAGCCAGAGGCAATACAGAACATTCCATTTGTATGTAAAAAATAAAAGCCTTTTGTGGAGTGAGGATGGTTGAACACTGGACCAGGTTGCCCAGAGAAGTTTTGGGGAGACTCTTTTCTATGTATTTCCCAGACTATCTCTCTGACTATTTAAACTGAAAAAATATATGTTTAGACACCCACTTGCATAGCAGGTTATTTAGAAATATTTAGCTTCAGTGGAAACCACATGTAAAGTGAAGCACTGTCTAACAAGAGTGGAGTTGTCAAAATCTAAGGATACATATAAATTATTGTATAGGTGCTTTAAACATACATATGTGGATATATATATATATATATATATATATATGGAGATATAAATATATATAAATATATAATTATATATATATTTATATATCTATATCTATATCTATATCTATATCTATATCTAATCTATATTATTTTAATATTTATACTAGTATTTATATTTATATTTAAAATACATATGGAGATATAGATAGAGAGGGAGATATAGATACAGATACATATATATATATATACCAGAGATCTATTTCCTAAATTACAGTAAATTCTAATAAGGTTCATGCTTAATAATGAGCAGTTTGGCATTCAATTCAATTCAATTCATTTATATTCAGTTCAATTGGACGTTAATTTTTTTCCTTGCATTTTTAGAATGTCACCAAAATGTACTGGCCTTTGGTCAAGGTTAATGTATAGAAAAATCTCAGTTTCTAAACCCACATATCGGTTTCTAGGTTGGAGTTTGGACATAAAGGCACCGTGAAGGGTAAGGAAATGATGAAGGCACTTGGGTGTGTGTGAAATTTCTGAGTTTGCCTCAGTGCATCATCAATAAGTGCTTGGATGGATGAATGGCCTGAGCAAATGCTCGGTGTCAAAGTGTGCATAAATTTGAGCTGAACTGCAAAAGTTATGGAGAGGCCAGAAATCCATTCCTGTCACCGTGTGCTGTTTTCTCATTAGCCCCCAGAGACCACTGTAACCACCCCTGATCTGGGGGCTGTGGTTCAATTTGGATTTATAGAAGATCATGGCATGTACACTTTGGTCCAGCCTTTGAAACAACTTGTGTTTCAGTGACCCCAGCATCCTGAGTCAGCTTGGTTAAGGAAATATGCACCGAGAGGTCATAAAGGAGGCCAGGCCCTCTGTAACTCTGTGGAGACTCCTCAGTGCCTGTGAAAAGCCATCCCAGGGCTCTGCCTTCCTACCCTTCCTCTCCTATCTCCACGGACAGCACAGTCACCCTGCAAATGGGTACCACTCTTTAAAATAGATGGCCTCTGAATGTTTGCCTTGAGGACTGCAACAAAACTCAGGGAGAATATTCTGATGATCTCCAAACACAAAAGGAAGTTTGGTGATAATTATTGTCCGCAAGAATTTCCCTGTTTTGCAGGGAAGCTGTTTTTTAGCTGTCTGCAGAGGGAAAAGATGTAGCAACTAATGTGTTTACAGTGGGGAAAATACATTATTTTCAGTATGTATGAGTGAATTGTGGATGAAGTATTTCACTGCTCATTCTTGCTAATTCACCTTTCAGGGGACTCTATGACAAACAAAAGCCATCCTCAGAGGAAGACCTCATTTCCCTGGGAAGAGAGGAATTAGCACAAATTAAAATTCTATTTGCTTAATTCACTTGGAATTCTAATTGAAATGCTTTTGCAATCTTAATTACACCACTTGTTCCCCACTTATTGCTTAAGTTAAAAAGGAAAACATGCTGTATGACTTTCTTAAGGGACACCTAAGCCTGGCTGAGCTGTTCCTGGGAAGCTTTGAGTGTGTGTCATCAAGCAGCTGGTCCCAGCTTCCTGGGGCCATGTATCCACTCTTCCTCCTTAGGACATGAGAATATTAACTTGGAGAAGCCCTCTATGCCCCGCCAAAAGCCAAATCACCCAGGTGCCTTCAAGGAAGATTTTACAAGATGAGGGGCAAAAGAAGGGCAGGAAGAAAAATAACTCCAGGATGAATTTAGATGAGCTGTTCTTAATGATGAAAATTCCTTTATTAACCCCTCTGCAGCTTTGTTGCTGCTGTGGCAAGAAGGGGAAAGTTGTAAAGATAGTGAAAGGTGTTTCTGCCCATGGCAGTGGGATTTGGAAGTGGATGATCTTTAAGATCCCTTCCAACCCAAACATTTCTATCTTTTTATAAGGGAAATAAATTCAAAGTATTTATATTTATATTTATATTTATATTTATATTTATATTTATATTTATATTTATATTTACAGTTTGTGCTAAAAGCTGTGACACATCAGAAAAATCCCCATGAACTCTGCACGTTTATGCTGCTTTTATATCAAATAACTGTCCTGTCACCCACAGAGCACTCTGCTTTCCAGGAGTGCCAAATCCAGAGCTGAGTGATTCGGCCTGAAAGTCAGATCAGTTTTACAGGGTCTCTAATCCCCACAGATTACTCTGCTCCATGAAGACTACTGCTCCATTGGTGCAGGAGGTGGATTTTATAGCGGCACCAAAATCCCTTCTCATCTGTTATCTTTGCCTGGAGAATTGGACTTTTGACATAAACCTGGAAGGTAGTTCAAAGCCTTGCTGCATAAACACACATCCATTTTTTGTACTTTAGGAATAGGTAATGTAAGAGTTGAAAGGTGAAGGTTATGGCAGTTCGTGTTTATTTCACCAAGAGCCAAGAGATGGGAAACATCTGGCACTTACACACCAAGCAAGTCTTAAAAACAAAGAGATCTAGACTTTAGTCCGGCTGAGCAAGCACTGGGATAAAAGCTAATGACAGGCTGCTTATTTAAAGGGATCATAATACAGAGCAGCCATGTAGGGAACCAGGGAGCATTCGGGAGGGGGAAAATTCGGCTTTGTGTTTCCAAGTTAAGGGTCAAAGCCTGACTTCAGTTACGCTGCAGTGTCAGTCCTGACCTGCAGGCTCATTCAGCACGTAGGGCCCTCCAGATTTCACTTGGTCCTGATTTCCAGCGTGAAAGAATATCCAAAGCAGTGCTCAGAAGTGCTGCTGGTGTTTTTCAAGTGTGACAATGTTGAAGCCCCCAGGACCAATCGTTTTTGTGAAGGTGAGGGAAGGGCTGAGCACAGAAGTGATTTGCAGTGAGGTGAGTTGGGTTAGTGTGAAACGCTCATCAGCAATTCTTGGGAATGATGAAGGGGCTCAAGTACATTGATGCATCTTCCCTGGAGAAAATCTTCACCTGTTTTGCGTCTTCCTGCTGAGGTTTGTCCTGAAAAAAGTGTTCTGTAGAGTGGGGCTGTGTCCTTCTGAAAAATCCCAGGCTGAACTTGCTCATTTATTGTGGCAGCTCCTCTTCAGAACACATCACCTCCCATTTCCCATTTTCATTGCTTAGTCCCCAGAATAAATTGGTCCCTTCAGCAGGATCCATTTTGCAAGCAGAGATTTATGCAGAAAAGGAAGAGTGAAGATTCTTTTGCCCCTTTTACAGTTGGTATTGTACAGTTCAAGCTCCCACACCATGCTGGCTCAGCCAGCATGGATGGGCTACATGGTGGCATCCTCTCTTCCCAGCCTCCTGACTTCACCTAATGTCGTCTCCCCATCTGAGCTGTTATGTGAGAGCTTCATCTCCCACCACAAAAACAACAACAACAACAACTCCCAAAAAACCTCCCCCCCAAAAAACCAACCAAACAAAAGAAAAACCAACAAAACCCCTCTCCCCCAAAAAACCAACCAAACAAAAAAGCCCAAAAAAACCCCAAGCAAGCAAAAAAAATCATGTAAAAGGGAAAAATAGGCTTATTTGTAGTCCCTTAACTGCTGTTCAATGACCTTAGAACTAAGGAGAGCTCCACTTTTTGCTTTTGGCAGATAGGTTTCCAATCCCAATCCCTCAATCACACCGAGAATTAATGTTTAACCTATCTTCAGAGCAATGGGGAAATGTGGATTCCTCCTTCTAAGATTTTAAAGCTCACTATTGAAACCAGCATTGTCTGCATTGCGGCAAACATGGGTGAGAGTCCTCAGTAAATTGGTTTTTCAAGAGAAAAGGCTTGTCACAGGCATACAAGTGGCTATCATAAAAACCTCTTGCTCCCAATAAAATGTGATAAGGAAACAATGGTTACTGCCCTCGTAAGAGATTTCCAGGGGCAGCTACGTGACAAGAGCTCAAGTGCTAATTCTTAAGGCTGTGGTTTGCAGCCAGCTGTAAGATTTGTGGTATCACACCACCAGTGCCATGTGTCAGATGAGCAACACACTGCTAGAGCATAAAAACCTCCAGTCAATGGCTCACATTTGTCAAAACAACAACAACCAAAAAAAAACCTCTTTATAACAGCAGGTTTTTGGTGTATCAGTATTTTTTAACTTCATGTTGGACCAGCAATCTCCTGCCTTTCCCCAGCAGGAGTGCAGCTAGCACAGGAGGATAAAGCTGGTATAAATTCCATATCATGTCCCTTGGCTAATTTGACAAAACACAATCATGTGTCCATGCCTGATCCACATTAGATTTATAGTCCTGGGTGAGCTGGCAGTGCACAGATCTGGTATTAATAATCCTGGAACCACAGCCTACATCTATTAGCTGGAAGCAGTTATATGATTCTTAATCCTATTTTGTGTCAGAGCAGATGACTGCAACCAAGATGGAGCAGAAATTGCATGGTTTTGCATGGCTAAACTTGCCCTGAGCTGAGCTCTCAGACAGTTCAAACCACTCCAGGTACCTGATCTTAAAACTGATGTTTTGGGGGTACTTTATGGGAACTGAACCCGGAAATCCAAGAACCCAAAGCGTGAAGCTTTGTCCTGTAAGAAATAAACTTATTTTATTTGAAAGATGTTTAAATCCCAAGTAAGAAATGTCACCTATGCTTGAGAACCCACTGCTGGAGCAGGATGAAAGCTTAGCATTTAACATAATTTGGAAGCATGGTAAAGATTTGGAACAGTATTCATTGAAAACTTAATGAGACTCATACAGCAAGACTCCACCATAAAAACACAGCTCCCTTGCTTAGAATGATTATCTCATTCTAAGTAACTGAAAATCATAATAATACTGTTTCCTCAGCAATTAGACATTTTTTATAGACTACGTTTCTTTAATAATACTAAAACTCTCTTTTTTATTATTTAAAAAAGCTGTCCCTGACAAGCACATTATTAAATTACAGTTTATAGCTCTTGCAGTGGGGTAAATTATAGTTGTTTTATTAAAGTATTTTAAAGATTGGAGTTTTACCAACATCTTGCTCCTATAGTTGGCCAAACCCATGTATGCTGTGAGGTGCAAGATGCCTCTCACAGAGTCCTTCTGCGCACCAGGAGGGAATTTAGGTTTGATTTTCCAAATAATGGAACACCACAGGAAGCAAGTCTCATCAGACTCCAAACCTCTGGTGTTTAACCCTCATCATCTGTGTTGGGCTATTGCATTTTCTCTCTCACAAGCACAAGAGAGGTGGTTAGATCCAAGGAGGAGCAGGCTGGGGCCTGTTGGTGCCCCTCATTATTTTATAAGTTTATTCTTTTTGCATTAGTTTTCTCGCTTCTTCACAGAGGACCCTGTTTCTCCACAGGTGCTCCTCAAATGGAAGAGCTCCACAAGTTTACCCACCTGAAAAGCAGAAATAAAAGATTGGCAACATCCAGGCTGCATAAATACTCCATGAAAATGCAGACTCATGCCAGTAGCCCAAAGGACAGGATCCATGATCCACTTTTCCTGTGGGTTGCCCTCCCTGGAATTATGCATCAACAGCATCAATGGAAATTCGTATTCCAGGTATTACGTGGATCTCCTGAGCCTTGTTTGGAGCCAGCAGTGTTTTCCCTTCCACTGTGTCAGTAATTGCTCACTGTCTGCTCATGTCACTGTTTTCTGCTGGCACTGTGGGAGCAGAGCTGCCACAGCAAAGCTCCATGGGCTGGTCCCAGGGGAAGGCTCCCTTGTCCCCCACTCCCAGCAGCTCCTGCGCAGCATTTGGCACTGCAACAGGAAATTAAGGGCTGTAGGAAAGCAACCTTTGGCCTTTAATTCACTTTTTAATAAAATCATTAGAAGAAACCTACTCGCTGCCAGACATTATGGGAAATTGCTTTAATGATACTTTGGAGCAGAACACGTTCTCTCAGCTGCACGCGTGGCTTCCTCCTTAGCTTTGTGTGTTTGCAGCATGAAAATGGTTTCAATTACAAAGCCAGGCTAGAAAATTTTATATGAACCAGGCCATGGTAACAAGCAGAGGCCAGGCTCTGTCCATTGCACATCTTACACACAGACAACATTTATGAAGTTCTGCTAGAAAATATCTACATGTTTGAGCCAAAGACAAAAACCAACAAAAGGACAAAGAAAGCAGAGGGATTTTGTGTTGTTCCAGTCTCTCCTGGGAACAAAATAGGTGCCATTACCTGCAAAAGTGATGGGCACACAGCAAAACAGACCTGCAATTTGTGAGAGCACAAACCCATCTAAAAGCACCAGGGTGTCGCTCCTAATCATTCTGTTCTCTCGTTGATTTTAGATTTGATTTGATTCTGCCATTACATTTTTGCAGAGGTTCTTGTGAAGAAATTTTATGGCCTTATTGTCTTAGAGAAGGGACAAACCTTGCTTTATAATTCTAAATTCAAAACTTACCATTGGGCAAGTATAAATATAGTTAGAAAATTTTATTAATTGAGCAAAGCCTATGGATAGGTAGATGGTTGCTGAGGTCACCTTAAAAATTATAGGAGAGACCTGTGCTAAAACAAATCCATTGTTTAGTTACAGCTGTGAAATTTTAAGAGACTGAATAACTTCTGTCTAATACAAAATTTGCCCTCATGTACTTTGATTCTTTCTGTCTTTCCCACTGTTTAAAAAAATCTTAATCAACAAACCTGGTAGTCAGTTTTCTACAATCAATAAATTCTACGTCCAAGCCACAGTAGCTTTTATGTCTGTACGTTGTAAAAGTAAATTTACATCATATGTCAAACATTAGACACAAAGAGAAAAACAAGGCTGATTTCTAGTCCTAAAAGATATATGTGTATCCATAAAATCAGCAAGCTGTGTCCTGAATACAGCTGGATGATCATACTCTGACCAAATGGCTTTTTGTCTCAGCCTGGAGATCTGTCAGGCTCAACTGTTTTCCAGAACTGCATCTGTTTCAGGGAGCTCTGGGGAAGTGCAGGACAAGGCCCTGCTTTAGTACCAGTCCTATGGGAACCAAATTTTCCTGTTGCCTGGGCTGTGGAGCAGCCTGGGTCATGCCAGGTTCCCAGGGACTCCAGGATGGCAAGAATTGAGCCCAAATTGGAGCTGTGCTTCCGCGGCAGAGAGCCAGGCAGCCTGGTGGAGTTTGGTCACCAGAAGGAAATGCAAAAGGAGGAAAAGACCCAGCTGTGTTAATTAATCACAGGGTGACTCCAGAGCACCAGCTTTTGTTGGGAAGAGCAGATCTGATCCTGGGAAAGGGGGCTGAGTAGACATGAGGAGCAGGGAATCTTTTGCAAGAGGCGTTGATAAGAGCCCAGCATTGCTGGGCACTTTCCAGGGAAGGGAAATCTCAGCCAGAAAAAGTGCAGGGAAAGGACAACCAGAAACAGCACGGAATATGTGACCTTCTTACAAAATGAATCTCAAAACCTGTGCTACCTCTAGCCTACTAAATGAGCTATAGGATGAACACAACACTTGTCTATAAATACATTGGAGGAGAGCGGTGGAAAGGAAGAAAATGCTGATTTAATTTGAAGACCAAATGTGGCACAAGAAGGATGGAATATAATCTCTACCCATAATTACATAAACATTCAGGCAGTTCCACTGACCAATAAGTGATTCTCCAGGTTTAATGGTCATGGTTTTACCCCAATGTGTTGGAGGAAGCAAAATCTTCTTGCAATGACTGTGATTATTTTTTTTTTTTACCCCCCAAGAATTAAGATATATTTCTACTAATCTTTCTAACTCCAGAAGCTCACACCTTGGTAGCTGGGGCTCACAGCAGGAAGAGAAAAGCTGGAACCAGCAGAGAAGATTTGTTCATGGGCTCTTTGTCAGTGGGAACATCCTCTGTGAAAAAAACTCTGCTGCTGGAGAACACGACATGAGTATTTCCAGAACATTTTCTACTGTTTTCCAATGACACGACATTACTTTATTTGGGTGAGCTCCTTACTTTGGCTAGTTGTGTCCCTGTTTTTTGGCTGGAAATCTCCATGGATGAGTAGGAAAGGAATGTTACCTACTCCCACAAGTAGTGTTTTGAGCCGCAGTCTCTAACAAACTATACCTTTCTCATGGAAGGAATTTATTAGAAAATCCCTACTGAAAATTAATATGTCTCTGAAATGAGCTCTTTATCTAATAACTCACCAACTTCCTGGGAAGTGATGAGGTGGAGGCAGTTGTATTTCAGGGTGGATCTGGTTAATATAAACTGCCACCTGGTGAATGCTAAAGAGTATTTTTGCCTTCACTAGGCGTGGTCTGGCTTACACTTCGGAGGAGAACAGATCCTCATATACTCATGTTGTACCATTAGGAGTTACAACACAAATATGAAATGAAATCACTGCATGACTTTCTTCCAGCCACACTGCACAGAGGTTATTTTAACACAGCGGTTCCTTCCAGAGTCCCCAGGACAGAGCAAGCTGAAATCAGGCATTCACAGCTCCTGCTAATCATCCCAGGTGACTTTTTCATCCCAGACAAGAAGAAGCCACCCTGCTTAACCTGTGCTGCCTGTTGCTAACACAGAAATGACACTGCTTCCTTACAGAAGGATGCTGAGGGCAATCCTGTGGGGATGAGTTCACAGCCATGTCCAGAGGAGTTTGGGGATGCCAGGCTGCAGCAGCTCCTTTCAGATAGCTCGTGGCATCACAGACCTGCTCCCAAACCTGTGGCCACTGGCTTTTATCAGCTTTGGCTCACATCCTTGGCATCTGGTTCATGCCTCTTTATTTATAAGGTCATGCACATCAGGAGCAGCCTCCCAGGGAAAACAGGCCAGCTCATCTCCTTGCTCAAAGAAGCCAATTAGCTGTGATTGTAATCTGTGATTTCATTGCTAGCCCCTCTTTGCTTTCGCAGTTGGGCTCTCCAGGGAGGGAATTTTATTTCTTTGGCACAGCCTAAGCATTGTGCTGAGCAAATCTCTCTTTCTATTTATCTCATGCATACCTATATAATAAGCATGGATGTGATGAATAATAAGTACATAGGTGCTACAGGTCTCCTTTGGATTTCTTTGGCACTATTAATAGCCTTTAAAAGTGGGAATAACTCTCATTTGTGCCAGCTCTAAGCTGTCTTCATACAGTCCAAGCATTGTAAGGGAGTTTTATTTTAAACAGAACATTTCTGAATAATTAATCACTCTGATATAAGACACACATAACAATTCCAAATAACCTCTGCATGTGTTCTTAGTTGAAAGGGGCAAATGAAAGATGGGGGAAAAATACAGTCAAAACAAGGAGCTAAGATGTAGAATCCAGCCAGGAAAGCATGGATGAGGTTTTTTCCCCCTCCTTACTCAAACAATTCAGAACATATTTTCCCTATAAAGTAAATGGTTAGAATGTCCAAGTGTACCTCTGACAGTATCTCTGCTGCATGTGCAGCTGTGGGGTGGAAGGATGGGGTGCTGGACAACACCATCTGCTCCAAACCACTGAGCAGAGTCCCAAAAAAGTAAGTGCCAAGCTCTTGGCACTGCAAACATAGATGTACAACCTCTCAGGCTGCCCAGAGCCATCTGTGTGCATAAGCTGGTGCAGCCAGCCACTTGAAAACCCAAACAATCACAAACACAGGCACTTTTTAGCTTTAGCAGCCGCAGCAGAACTCACCAGGGTGGGATGGTCAAGGAACTCGTGGGAGGCAGGAAGTTTGGTGGCTGCTCTTTTTTTCAGTGGACGTTCCTCTGCACTCTGGGATGTTTTTCAGTACCAGAGTGAATTGGTGTGTGGCACATCCTGCCAGAGGAGGATAAAGCCCATGAGGACACATCCGACAGAATAACTCACTGCTTTCTACTCACTGTCCACCTCATGTCCCTCAAAGCCAGCCTTGCCCTGCCTCAATCTTCATTATCGTGTGGAAACAGTGTTCTGGGATGGGCTCTGTATGGCAGTGAAGGCATTAACTGACCCTGAGTCTTTAAACATATCAGGAGCTCATAGGATGTGTTACTTTTGCTGGATTCATCTTAAGAATGAGAGCTAATTCCTGCTTTTTCCAGTTATCTCATCTGTTTTCCCTCATGCCCTCTCAAATCCAGCCAATCTCATCTTCAGTAAATAAATGTTGAAAGGACTTTGTTTTGCAGCCATATAACATAAAATTATGTGTAATATATGAAGTAAAAAACAAACAAATAAACAAAAATTTGAGCGGTTTGGGTGAACAACACATTTCTCCTCTGACTCATACAGAAAGGCTTTGTCAGAGCACTCCCAGCACCAGCATCTGCAACTGGCCTCAACCTTTGAAATCCTGCTACCTAAAACCTGGATGCTTTTCTGTGCCATGAGATGTGGAACAAAAGTTTGGAGGAAATGTCTCTCTCACTCTCGGCAGGTGATGGTCTCATAGGGAGCAGAAGATCAGAGATTTATCATAATACACTTGTCCATGGCCAGAACAACCCTTTCCTTGGAACTCAGATCCAGTCTGGGCCCCCAACCAGCCACTGGATAGCGTGATTTGGATGATCCTGCTCATTTCTGCTCTCACTAAGCTGCACAGAGACATGAATAGCCCAACTATTCAACTATTTCAGAGGAAACACACAAAGATCTCAAGTCACTGGAGTTTAGACAGCACTCAATCAGATTTTAGTAGCAATTGTGGGGTTTTATATAATTTTTTTTCCTTAATGGTTTGAGTTGGGAGAGACCTTAAATGGCATTTAGTTTCAACCCTCCTGCTGTGAGCAGGGAAACCACCCACTACCAAAATTTGTTGATTTTCTGGATTTTTAATTTTTTTTAAATAAAGAACTCTTTATGATCACTTTAGTAGCAGAGGTAAATTGAGTATCTGACTTTATAGCTTTCTTTTTGGATCTGCAAGGAATTTTTCCCATACTAGTAATCAGGAATTTTACTACAAATCAGCACCAAACCCCATCCAGCTCCCTCTGACATGGGGATACCATGTCTGAACCATGATTTGTACATCTGCAGGGCCCTCTAGACCTTAACACTCTGGTCCCTGGTGCTGAGCAACTGGCAAGAAAAAACTTGTTTAATGCCACGACAGCAGGGCAGCTTCTTACCACACAGAAAACCACACAAGGTCTGTGTGGCAAGGTTATAAATCAGCCCCACTTACACAAGTGGACAAGTTCAAGTTGAAGTTATCGAGTGTGACGGCTCAAGTGGCATCCTGTACGTCAGACCCAGGGCTGGATGACCCCTCTTTTCCTTTTGCCAAAGAGACAAATGGTGAGAACGTGTCAGGCTTTATCTCCAATCCACATTTTTAGCTGGGGACATAGGAAATTTTAAGCTGAAAATAATGTCTTTCTCAGGGCGTGTTGCAACCTTTTCCTGACAAGGTCTTTATTTTTAAATGCAGGGCAGTAAACAGAACAACACCCAAATGATGACAAGATTGAGCTACTCAGATGATCTTAACCATTTGTCATCAAAGAGACACTGAGCTGCTCATCTCCAGAGGGCTGCTCATGGATGCCTTTCCTTGCAGCAGGACAGCACAGCATGCCTTGACCTGTGCCACCACCCTGGCTGAGATAAGCCCCTGCCAGATCTTTCATCCTTGTCCCACTGACAGAAGGTCCCTGGCAATGCCCTGCTGAAATATCAAAGTACTGATGGCATGCTATACTCATTCTCCCACCATGAGCCTCCCCAGCACCATGATTGTGACATCTTAGAGAAAGCAGCATTTTCTGTGGCATCAAAATGGATCTGTGGCTGGGTTAGAGCAGCAATGTGTGCTGGAGTGCTGTAAATAGGGTGCAGCTGGGTGGAAGAGGGAAATCTTCAGTCTTCACACTGCCCTTGGCCAAGAAAGCTCTCTTACATTAAAAAAAAAATATCCTAAAAATAATGAAAACTCCCAGTTCTTTATTCCAGAGCAGTCAGATTATGTAATGTTAGTACACACATCTTGAGCAGAGACACATTGCCCTTTCCCTTTGCTTTAGATAAACCACAGCTTTCCTTTTTCCTTTCTTTCTGATGTAAATCACAACTGTGAACCCAGCTGTGTTACTCAGAGCCCAAGTTGCTAACAGCCTTCACAATCCTGCTCATTAGGAAGCAACCAAACAAACTTGACAGGACCGCCATGTACCCACTTTTACTAAATTCTATTTATATTATTTTTAAAGTAGATTTGGCATTCACAAGACTGCACCACTTGTTGAGATGAAGGCAGCAAAAGCTCTTGCTATTGACAGGAAAGGGACAGAAGATGTCCTTCTCACATCCTTGACAGCTCTCTGCTGCTCTTGTGGCTCTGGAGCCAAAAGTGCACTCAGGTGTCACATGCAGCCATGTAAGTTCTGCAGAAATCACCAAAAACACCCCCAGAATATTGGCTGGTCCCAAGAAAGTGACTGGGAAGGTCAATCCCATTGACTCACTCCACAAAAAAATGTTGACAGCCTTGTGGTGGTGACTGCCATCACCCCCAAATTGGACTCAATTAATTTGAGCACTTCTTCTTCCCGCAGTGGGAATTTTACCAGTGGCTTTAGTGGTCCAGCCTCTATAGAGGGAAAAAAAGACAGCCAGAAGCCTTACAGCCACCCAACTTAAATCCTGTATCAACAGCAAACACAGGGGGTTCTGTTTGGTTTCCTATCTGCAACTGGACCTACCACAGCGGCTCGTGACAGCCATGTGCCACATCTCATCTCTGGGTTATCCTCCACAAAGCCACTGGGATTTCATCCAGAGAAATTTTGCACAGTGTGGTGAGTGGTAGCAGTAGGATTCTGTAAAATGTTTCATTTCACACAATTAACTTCTTAGTGATTATGTGAGAGAATTCCCATTTGTCTACTGTGCAGTAAGGCTAACTCATTGCCCCTGACAATATTGCATTTTCAAGCTGGAACTCTCCCTTTTTTTAAAGAAAAGCTTTCTGGTCAACCAGGCCCATGGTGAAGCAGCACTTATTGTTCCTTGGTTGGGAGAAACTTTGTGCCATGTGCAGATAAAAACCTGATGATTAACCCTAATTCCTCCACAGCTCACCAGTCCTGCAAACAGCACTCCAATTCCAATAAGGAAGGAAAATATCAATGCAGAATTTATTGGTCACCAGACAGCATATTGTGGCTGGAATTTTCCAGCGAGCTCAGTGTCTTTAGCAGTGGCCAAACATTTGAAAGAAGCTCTTCATAGTCCAAAATAAATGTCTACATTTTCGGAAGACAGGCAGTGATTAGGCACTGTCTGGGAAAAGATTCCATTTTTTTAATCACTTCCAAGTTTTATTTTTGCACATGGATTTTGTCCTTGGGTCTGGCTGATCTGGAAGAGGCATTTGGTGTTCTGTGTCTCAGAAGGGTCAGCCAAGCATGGGCGCTGCTGTCAGCTGGATGCACTGCTCAGTGGCACTGGAAATTTGGAAATTGCTGTCCTTGGAAGCAGCTTCAGAATGGTCTGGCCATATCCTCCACCTCTGGGCCAGTCCAAGAGTGATGCAGAGTTGGTGTAACCCTAAATCAAGAAGACTCACCAGCTTTGCGTTCCTGACCGTAAGAGAAAAGCCTGGCGAATGCTCCCCCCAGAAAAGCACACACAGATCATATCATGTTGCCTACTGCAGTGCAAGAGAAATGAGGAATCAAAGACATTGGAGTCTTTTATTGTTCTTTTTAAGCCCTCTCCCAGCAAATACGGTGCCCATATTTTACAGGGCTACAACACAATAATCTGCCACCACCGCTTTAACGACCAAGCAGTTGCAGAGTTGATCCATAAACTGATGTTGCCATTTAATGTGGTTTCCAGTGAACTGTAAAATTTATAGCTGTAACTAACACCCCCCCTGCCCCTCTCTCTTTTATGTTCTCCTCAAAAAACAAGCTGCTCCACAGCTCCAAAAGGCAACATGCAGAAAACCAGTGTGCAACCTGAAGTGAGCTAATTAGGATCACATTCACATACCATGGATCTGCGGCCTTCTGGTCAATTAAGCAAAGATTAATGTCTGACACTGGGTGGATGACTACCACAAAAAGGCAGGCACAGAAATATTCAGATACACTGTTGTTGCACAACCTGAATAGTGGAAAAGCTGCTGAGCAGAGCAGAGACTCTCTGATGTTTCTTCCATGGTTTTCCCAGTCTTTTCCATGCAAACTTCTGAGCCTCACCACTATTTCCATCCTCTTGTGGTGCCACTGGCACCGCTTCTTTGACAGCTTCCTGGCATGGGTGTCCCTCCCCTAAACCCTGCTGATAAGAGCAGCTATAAGGTGAATTCCACCTCTGCTCAGCTGGCCTGGCCCTTCTCCCATCCTCTTTGTAGTGACTGATGGGATTTAAATGGGCTTCACATCAAGTCCACCACATGGGGAGAACCTGGTCCCAAACGAACGTAATGTTGGAAAATCTTCTTGGGCGCTCACAAGCGCTGGGACTGATTTAAGCTCAGTGTTGTGAAGGCTTGGAATAAAAACTGAGGGCCTGATCCCAAAGCCCATTAGCCTTTGGAAAGGCTTCCTATGAGGTCAGTGGATTTTGGAATACGCTTTTGATGTTTTCTGGTAAGGGCTGATGGAAAAAAATCTTCAAGCTTAATTGGAGTGGGGGGGAAACTGGTTAGGAAAATGATTTTAGATGAACACCTCTGTTGTGGGGGATGCATGTCCTTGCTTGAGCTCCACTGATGCTTTCTGCAGAAAACTCACACTTAGTGCTGCTGGCTGTTTGCTTATAAAGTGTAATTTCTTCAGTGGGGGAGATGTATTAACTTCCTGGCCTCATGTAAGATCACATTTCATATTTTAATCTCCCCAGCAACTTCCTGATGGGAAGAAGGATCTTTTATCTGGATAGTGAATCAAAACTTTGGCTCTCACATCATAGGTTGATAAGAGAAGTCAGGTGTCCTGAACCTCATGGTTGCAAGACTTTTTTAATCACAAATTTGCTTTAAGGTGGCTTTATCTGGAGCCAGAGCATGAGGGGTAAAGGTGCTTTATGATAGTTTTGTTAAGCTCATGTTGGTGGTGCCGTGTTTTTTCATTTAAGGAGAGAGCAACACAAAAGCAGAGGGTCAGATTCTGATGTCATTTTTGCTAGGAAACCCAGGCATAAGCCAACGGGTAAGAAACCTGCTGCTGGGGAACCGCAGCTTGTGCCATGTAATTATGGTCAGGCCCATAAAAACTGGTGGAGGTGGGAATGGAAGAGAGCAAGTATCTTAGGGAAAAAGAAATTAGGAACTCTAACAACAGGGAAAAAGGAGGGATGAGGAACAACAATCCAAATCCGTGGTTAGGGATGTTCAGAAGTGTTAGATTTTTTTTCCCTTTAACTTGATGCCTAAACTCACCAGTTGGGCTGTCTACTGGAATTCTCCCTACTCAAAACAGTGAAATTACACCAGGATATTCATAGAACCATAAAATATCCTAAGCTGGAAGGGACTCACAAGGAGGATCACCAACGTGTTGTTGTGCAAATGGTCAGAGACGCAAGGACCTCACAGGGGTAAATGCAGAAACAGTGAGAAACTTGCAAACAATTTTGCAGAGCTGTAAGGTACTGATGGAGCACTGCTCCAGTGTGCAAAAAACAGCCCAAAAAGCAGGAAGAACAAAAGAAGTAGCAACAGAAATTCTCTCTGAGAATTTGCTCTGAACATTTTACAGCAGGGAGAGCTCAACTCTAGTTTTACAAAACAGCTTGGCAGCTGTGCTATTTATATGTTCACCACCAAGCTTTCATTAATTTTAACACGTGTTAATGGACACCCTGTATTATTTTGGGAGGCTAAATGTGAGATTTGTTTAATTTCCTTAAATATCAAATATGGGTCAAGTAAAATAAACCGTGGATTGTATTTTTTCTTTTTTAAGGAATAAAAATGTGTCAGTGAAACAGAATTCAGACAAAGCAATGTCTGATCATATTTACAGCATTTATATGTTTGGAACTCTCCAAAGAAATCTGAGGAAACCTAAAGGCTGCCTGAGTACATTGAGTGAAATTCTTCTTGGTAATGAATAAATACTCCACAGGTCTTTACAAGAACACCTTTTTAACTACATGTAAATATTCCACAATCTTTCAGAAAATCTCCCATTTAAAGGTGATTCTTAAAACAGGTTATTTTTATTTTAATTGCATTTTTTTTTTAATGCCATTTGCAGATCCTGTTATTTCTCTCAGATTTCTTCCCTTTGCTAAAAACACCAGTGTTTCCAAACAGGCACACAAAGACTTTGGAAACAGAGTCCTTGTATTGTTCAAAAGAAGTTCTCAAATAAGAACTATGTGGACCTAAATCAAATTGCAGCTACAAGCAAATTTATTTCTCACCTCATCTTGCTCCTTAGGATTTAATGGAAAACTGGTATAAAGCATGGCAACAGAAAAAAATACCTGCCACAAAAAATAAAACTGTCAGACTTGGGAAAATCCATTCATCAAAGGAGGGAAAAATACAATGAAATCACAAGAAGTTTATGGAATAAATGTGCATTTGGTTATAATATTTAATCTGGTTATAATATTTAATCTCCTTCTGCTACCTTGTAGTGTGAGGTTGTGTTCACCTGGCATAGCTTGAACATGACAATGGGTTTTTACTACCAAATTTATAACTTGATCTGGATATTGCCAGTGTGGTAGGACAAAGCCAGTGTTTTTTGAGTGTTTCTGATTCTGGCCAGAGGGACAGATGCTTGGAGAGGTGAACCAGACAGATTTTGACTGGTAACACATGACTTTGTAGAAGCACCATTGATTTACACCACTGAAGAGCCTGGCTCTAATCCGTATTGGAAGGGCACCTTCAAAGCAAAACCTGCCCCTGGTTCCAGTCAAACAAAACCCTGTTCTGTCCTGAGAGCCAGGCTCTGGGATCACAGGATTGCAGCAAACAAGTTCCAGGAGAAACGCCCTTTAGCACAATAAACCCCTTTCCCTCACACCCCACCACAGCGATGCTGAGCTTGCTGACACCCCAGGCTTCAAAGGGAGCTGAGGGGCGGCTGTGAAGGAGCTGACCTTGCACAGAGGGTTGTTTATTGGCACAAAACAGTGCCCTCCTGCAGCCCAGCAGCCAGCTGGGTCAAACAGCTCGTGTTGGAGCCCAGAAACTGCGGGAAGCTGTGGAGCCCATGAGAGGGCTGCAGCGCCCATCCGGAGATTTGACTTTCTTGAGTGACAGCTTGATGAACTCAGGCATGGGGAGTTGGCCCTTTGAAGAAGTAATTATGCTGCTAGTCGAGAAAAAAACAGCTCTGGATTGTGCTGTGCGTGTTTACACAATGCCAAAGGGACAGGCAGGCGCTCCTCGGGACGGGTGCCACAACAGAGAAGACGCATTTCAAAGAGTTATTTATTCACCGGAGATCCTGAGAGGATGTTTGTTGGATCACGCAGGAGAGTGGAAGCTCCTGAAATCCAGGATGCCGTAAGTTCAAGCAGGAGCGGGCAGCAGATTTATCTCTCTGGGCTGCTGGGAGCTTGTCAAGTGCCATAATTACCATTTGTTCTCATCCCACCCGTGACTCCTCCGTGGCAGTGACCTTTGGAACAGTGATTATTTATGTCACAGAAACAACATGTGCTGGCATAGTCATCCTTCCCCTCTTTTTAATTCACCAGTTTCTCAATGAGTTTTGCAAAAGCAAAGGGAATGGGAAGGAAAACGATCAGTGTTGAGCAGGCCAAGGGGTTTGTCTGGGTTCTGCTCCTTGATGAGGAAGAATGAGAGTCCGTGTGTAGAGTCTGCACAGTAGTGCACACTGTGTTGCTGGGGTACCTGGCCTGGCCTTGTCCCCTGGGATGCTGATGGCTCCCACTGCTCCTCAGGACATCATTCAGCACAAAACCAGTAAAAAAGTGCATATGTGGTTATTTTGAGAGCAAAGAATCCCCTTTCTGCCTTCCTGTGCTTGCCCCGAGGTGGATGCCTCCCATTTGCCAACCCTCTGCCTGCAGCTCGCTTGATCCCCTTGTTTTGTCTGCTCCCTGATAAAGGCCTGCATTAGTGCACTGCGTTGTTTTAATTCCAGCCACCAGCCAGATAAGGCTATCAGCATATCACAACTTTTGCTGGGGATAATCTGCTGGGGCTCTTGTGAGAGGAATGCTCTGCCACGCCAGGGGACGGTGCTGGGCGTACCCAAGGGATGCTCATCAGCCACGGCCTTGCTGCACAACCTGAAGCAAATCTCTCTTTTTCCGTTTGACACCATCTGTCTGCATATTTTTGAGAGTAAGACTGACTTTTAATCCAGATTGACAGACACTAAGCATGGGCTGGACCATGACTGAATCTCTGCTGGCTACTGTAATCTAAATCACATTGTAATGAACAATATGTTGTCTTATATCCAACTTGTAGGAAAATATTTGTGTGTAGATAAGCTGACATTTTGTTTAGTACATGCACTCTAATTTCCAATAAAACCTCCAATAAATAATTACAAAGTGAATTTATTGCTTTGCTTCAAAGCAAGGACATGGTGCCACTTTGAAAGGGTATTTGAAGTGTTAAACCCATTTCTATGATGCTTTAATACATTTTCTGTAAATTTCCTTTTATTTAAGTTTTTTTAATATTATTGTGCCACTCTGTTAAAAGACCATAAAATATTTTAAACAGCAGTAAAAGTAAACACAAATGCTAGAAAGCCCATTCTTCTCTCTCCAGCTCACTGAGAGAGGAAGAGACAGAGGATTTAGGCATAACAAAATTCATGGCAGCTGTGTAAATAAAATAAAAGAGCACACTGTTTTTCTGTTGATGATGATTCTTAACATCTTGCTATCAAACAGGAGCCTAAGGCAAGCCATGGGAAGGAAGCAGAAACACCGAAGGAGAGCTTGTGAAGGAGGGCAGGCTTTGCATCCTTCCTGAAAATGGGAACTGAAATAAAGGAACAGCAGAGGAAGCTTTCCAAGGCAAAGCCTCCGTCCAGCAGACTTCACCTGCTGCAGGCATGGACCAGCTGAAGGATGTTATTACAACCAGCGTTAGTAAGGATGTGCTCCTTGCCAAGCCAGAGTAGGCTTTGGTAGGGCTGACCCCCCCGGGACAACCTCCCTCCTCCAGCCTGGCTTTCATTTGCTTTCTGCAAAGTTTAGCTCTGTGTGAGGTACCTGCTTATGGTTCACTGGAGTTTTAGAAAAGAGGGTTTAAGGAAGATGTAACTCAAACTATATGGTCCTTCTCAGCCCACCCATGAATTTCGCTTGGTGTGGGAAGAGGGAAGTCTGGTCTAGCTGCAAAACTGAAGCTAAAGAAGGATGAAAATGGTCAAAGTCTTAAAAAAATCTGAATAATGACTGTTGATGCTAAGAATAGAGACAAAACCCCCTGCCAAAAGGGGCTTATCTCAGGGAAATTGGATTCTCAATGTCCACGGTCTCTGCAGAAATTTACAACATAAAAGAAAATAACAGACATTGAGCCAACATCTCTCCTTCCTGTGAAGTATTCCTGACAAAAGTGGTACTTTCGTTTCCCAGCCTGGGCCAGTGGCAGGAGCCCAGCAGCTTCCCAGTCTGCATCTGACAGCAAGTGGTGGCAGCTCCTGCCAGCTCCCTGGGTCACAGAATCATGGAATCACAGAATCCTTTAGGCTGGACAAGACCTCCAAGATCATTGAGTCCAACCTCTGACTGATCTCCAGCTTGTCAACCACACAAGAGCACTGAGTGCCATGTCCAGGAGCTCCTTGAACTTCCAGAAGTGGGACTCCACCACCAACCTGGGCAGCCCTTTCCAATGCCTGAACACCTTTTCAGTGAAGAAATTCTTCCCAATGTTCAACCTAAGCCTCCCCTGGTGCAACCTGAGGCCATTTCCTCTTGTTCTGTCCCTTGTTCCCTGAGAGCTGAGCCTGACCCACACCTAGCTTCACCCTCCTGCCAGGGAATTTTGGAGAGTGAAAAGATCTCCCCTGAGCCTCCTTTTTTCCAGGCTAAACAACCCCACAGGCACCAGGGAGGTGATGGAGCCATGGCCAGATCTCAGCTGCTTTTTAAAAAAATAACAGATCTGCCTGCGTTATTCAATTTAGAGCATCTTAAAATCTAAATTTGTAGCTAGTTCTCCAGGTACAACCTCAGGCCCTGGTTTACCTCTCAGGATGAGCACAAAGCCCCACAATACAGCTTATGTTTAGCATTCAACAATAATTGCACAATAAAACCTCCCAATCTGCCACACTGAAATTTTTGGAGGCATCAAGAACATCACAGAGAGTCTGCAAAAGGCAGGGTCTGAAAGGAGGGCAAAATAAATGTGGGAGAAGTGAGGACTGGGAAAGCTTAGTGGGAAAAAATTGTGACTAATGATCAAATTGGTCCAACAGGCAACACGCACTTCCTTTGAGAGCCAGAGATCTCTTGGCTTATGTTGGAAAGGTTTCCCAGGTAGGGAAGTGCAGCAGGATCCCACCCTCAGCAAGAACCCCAAGCCCTGCTCAGCCTGGGGACATCTGAGAAGACACCATGCAGGGACTCTGCCACCCCATTGCACCCCAAACTGTCCCACCCTGGGCAGGGCACCAGGCTCTCCTATCCCTGAGGAGCCTGCTGCGGGCTCTCATCACAGCACAGACCCATGTGCTCCCTGAGCACAGCGCTCCACAATGTTTTTCTGGAAGTGACTTCATTTGGTCTGAGACCTTCAAGCAGGATTTGGGGGTATTTATTTATTTTTCCCCGTGTTTTCTCATCCCTGACAGCACACATGCAGCTGCAAAGTGCTGATGACTCCCTTTGCCGAGTTCCTCCCAAGAGCCTCCTTTCCATGGTCTCCATTAGAAGGATCTGGATTTTGCATTTCCGCCGTGGTGCTGACGAATGGAGCCCCGGCTCCTGGAGGCACTACAATGAGCCTGAGGTGGGAATCACAGCCAAATCCACCAGCACAGCTCACTGGCCACTGATTTATTTCCCTCGGTGACCTCCGCGTGGCTGCAGGCCAGGCGCGAGCCCACGTCCTGCTGGAATCCTGCTGGAATCCTGCTGGAATCCTGCTGGAATCCTGCACATCGTTTTGGGCCTTTTACTCATGGTTTACTGACGGTGCTCTCCGAGTCCCCAGTCGTGTTTCCAGCAGGGAGAGGTTTTAGTTGTGCTCAGTGGGGATTTGGCTGCAGCTTTCCGGAAGGACGGGAATACCGAAAATCCTGACGTCCTCCAAGTTACTCACTCCGGTGTGTCTGCGTGTGGAAAACCATTCGTCATTTCCTTGCAGACACAATTTTCAAAGGAGAGATAGATCACTCTGGCAACAGTGCAGCTCCGTGATTTAGGGGTTTATTTATCTCTCAGCCCAGCTCTGCTGCTTAAGTACACGAGTTTAGTCTTGTCCCTTCTTCCTCTCCTTTTTTGTTAAGCAGCAGCACAGCTCTGGTCTAATAAGGCTTGCTCATGGAACATGATCCACTGACCTGAATGAACCCTGGCTACCAGGGGAAATGAGGATTTGCAGTGCTCAGAGCTGCATCCAGAGGGACGCAGTCATTTGGAAACCTAGAGTCACTCCAAGAGCTAGAGGGATTTAGGGATGAGAAGTCATCAAAATGTTCCTCTAGTGAGACACAGTCACAGTGTTGGGGTGTAGAAGTGTTGGAGGGGAGCATTGCTGTGGGAGAAGCTCTCTGGGGTAAAGAAACAATGAAAATTATTATTCTCTTCTTCTATTAGGGGAATAAGTTGAGCAAAGGGATATAAATAGGGTATTTATAAGGTTTCAAACCAGCCCTGGACCTCATCATCCATCCTGATAATGGGCATCCCTTGACATCCTAGACAGCCCGGTGTTTCCAACCTCTAAACTGTGGGCACAAGCACGCTTAAATTTCCATATAATTTCAGGATGTTCTGAGCACTAAGAGCTTTCTCTCATTTTGCTCTTCTTTTATAAAAGAGGCAGAACACTTAATTTTCTGTGCTTTATAAGCATCAAAATTACAAGGGGCCTGACCTTGTGAAGGCTTGGGGTCACTTGGCTTTGCTGGAGTTTGGCCCCAGCATGTACATAGAGCCCAAAGGTTCCTTGGAATAGAAGTTGAAGTGCCTGTAAGTTCTGGCTGCAGAAAAACCATGGATGTAGTCAGACCTCTTACAGGAGAAGTCAAATTACATCCTTGGAATGGGAACCAGACATTTTAGAGCTGAGACAGAAACTCATTAGAAATAAAGACAGAAGAAAGACCATGAAGTCCAGGACTGTGACTGGAGGAAGTTAAATAACCTCCCAAAGCTTTGACAGGCCAGCAACCTCGTCCACCAAAACATTATAGATGTCTCTTCACAAAATAAAAAAAAATTGTGCATTTGAGGGCTTGAGAGAGGTCTGCCTTCAGGAATCCCTTTGTCCATTTGCCCAAAAGTCTCAGTATCAGTTACAGCCTGTGAAACATTCAAAGCTTTCTGGGGTCTCTTGGCCAGCAGATTCCCTCTGTCTGCTTCCAAGGATTATTTTTTCCCCATTAGAATACAAATTTTGGACAATTTCCCTCTCATCATGCACAAACGTAACAGATGATCTCTCACTGAATTATTTTAGAAATGCATTTATGGAGTCTGTTGTCTGGGATAGAGAAGCTCCATCTTTCCTACACTATATATTATCAGATACTATTAACACGGTCCAAAGAATGGAAGATTGACTTTGCAAAATAGAAAAACCTTCCACCAGTCAACCCAGACACTGTGAAGCATCTGCACTGGGCTTTGTATTTCTCTCAAGGGCCTCTTGCACATGGAGGACAGAAAGCTGCTACTGATACCAGCTGAGGGAGCTGCTACCAGAGCTCAGGTGACAACAGCTCGCACATTTTGGTGACAGAGATCCCATGTCTGCTTGGGATGTGTGGATCCCATGCACTGTTGTGATGCTGCCTGCTGGCCTGGTGACATCTTGGGAAAAGGGATGGCTTTCAGCAAAATGATGTGATGGAAGAGAAGGGCCCTGGCTATGTGTGTGCTCACCCTCTGCTCTCTGGATGCTGTGTCCTGGCTCCTTGTTGGGAAATGACCTGAGCACAGGCTGTCTCCCCCATTTCATTGGGAAAGAAGGGACCTGTGGGACATTTCATGAGGTCCCTTGGCACAGACAAGCTTCAGACATGGACCAGGGACCTCACCATGCTGAATCATCGCTGTCGCCTGTGCCATCAGTTGTGCTGGAATCAGATACGGGAAAGTCATTATGAGGATTTGTTTACAAAGAAAACAAAAAGAAATCACAACCCCAGTGCTGTACAATGGGTAGCATGGAAAAAACACTGCCCTGAGCCAACTGAATATTTGAGCTGATATTTAGTGTTCTCTTTGTTTTTAAAATTGTGCATGTTCAAGCGTCTGGCCCTGGCCACTGAACATCTTGGGCAATTCAGCCCCCAGCACTGCTCAGGACATTCTTTTGGGTTTACAAGAAATCTTTATTGAAGCAGTACACAATGATAAGCATTAATAGAAAGGGCATTCCTCTCCCATAGCTTTAAAGAGAAGCCATTAATTCCCTTTGCAGAAATGTGTGCAATGTGAATTCCTGGAAGGGTGCGGCTGGAGGGAGAAAGGACTGAGAGATGAAAACCTGAGGGAACAGTGTCAAAAATAAAATGTAAACTGTACATTGCACTATGCAAATGTAGAGAAATATTGTGCCTTGGGGAAAAAAAGAGCTGGTCAGCCATTAATAGTATCCAACTTGATCACACTGTCCTCAGCTAATGTTCCATGTGCTGCTGCCACGGTCAGCCTGTTCTCTTCCCCACTTCTTGTCCCCTGTGGTGTCCCAGCTCTGTGCCCGTGGGTCTCACCCCTGTCTGTCAGCTCCTGCCCCCTCCTCTTGGATGGGTTGAGGCTGACCATAACCATGGTGGGCAGAGAGCACATGGAGAACAAGGAAATGCTGGCAAACCTGGTGTGGTGGGAATGGCAGCATTGTTCCTGCATAAATTTGCTGGTTTTGCAAGGAGAACCACTTCTGCAGGTCGTGCTGTGAGTGCTGGTCCTGCAGTGCTGATGTGCTGCCATGCACAGGGTTAATCTCAGGCTGTGGATGTATGGATGGGTGCTACAAGACTCCTTGCCACCACCCTGTGACAGCCACTCCACAGGGTAGGAAGGGAAGAGAGGAGCTGGAGATGTGAGCAATCAGAAAGGCAATTAAGCACTGCCCCAAATAAGAGTAAAGTATTCCATCTGCTTTTGTTTTAATGACATTGATCTAAAGCAGAGACACAACGATTTCCAGTGCAGAAGTTTATGATCTGTGTTTGCTGGTGGGAATGGCTCTCTGTCCTTGAGAGTGGGAGTGCTCCACGTTGGTGCAGTTTATCTTCTGGTGAGTTAAGGACTTCAAGGAGATTGCTTTAACGAGGGGTTAGCAAACTTCACAGTTGTCTGCAATATTTTATTGGAGGCTGGGGAGCCTCTGCTCAAACATCTGTTCAGGAGAATAAACAAACAGCCCTGCCACGTCAGTTATGGCTGAGCCACAGGTTTTGGGAAGGAGGTGATCGATGGGCTTCAATTACAGGCCCAGCCTGGCTCCTGGGGTGTGTCTTATAAGGCAGCTGAGAGGATGAGGAGCATGCAGAGCCTCCCTGAGATGGAGTCCCGGCCCTCTCCATTGCATTCATTCTTTAATATCGCATCCCAGAGGGGAGATGTGGTTGGTGGTGGTTGTTTTTCAGGATAAACATTCTGGGTCGGGAGCAATGATTAATACAGCAGAGATCTGGGAAAATATACCTCTGTAAACAATAATGTTTTATAGTTGTGAAAGGAACTGCGTGTACCTCTGCCTGTATGCGAGTGTAGCCTCCTCACAGAAACAAGTCAACAGGGAATTCCCTCACTTGGAGGAATATATTCAGTAGACTTAATTTGGACAATAAATTTTACATAATCCATATTTCCCTAGAATGAAGAGACAGAATATGGACTGTGGTAGGAAATTAAATGCAGGAGGAGTCAAAGCAGGAGGCAGTGAGATTTCTTATGTGGACAACTTAATGAAATACATTAGGAAACCTTAACTTTGCTATCAGTCACAGAAGGGAGAGTTTAAAACACAGAGCCTGCCTATCACAAATTTCCAATGTGATGTTGTTGTAAGAATGTTGGACAAATATATATCTATATCTATATCTATCTCTCTCTCTCTCTCTCTCTCTCTCTCTATATATATATATATATATATATATCTTCACAGAAATACAGACATTTGACACTGAAAAAATGTGTGGCATACAAAAGAAACAGTGAAGCACGCAGGGTGCAAAGGCACTGGTGATGTTATCTCTTATCCAAGTGCCAGCCCTGCCAGCAGCTGGGAACACGAGCTCTGTGGGGGTTTGAGGTCAACAGAAGAAGCCTGTATGGGTAACCTAATAGCACAGTATGGGCAGGAATGATTTTCACTGTACAAAGGGCAATTTCATGGTCATCTCCCTTGGAGAGCTGGTGGGAGTTGGAAGCTGAACTGCTATTTGTGTGTTTGAAAACCTCTCCCGTAATATTTAGATGGAATGGTGACAGGCTTTTATAAAAACACCCCAAAACAGGTATCTGTATTTCTCTTTGCGAGGGTGACTTTGCTCACTGCCCTACAGAAACAAAGCATGCAAAGTCCTTTCTTATTGCAGTTATTCTCTCTTTCAATAGATTTCATAACACACAAGAATCTTATTTATTTAAAGAATCAGAGAATATCCTGTGTTGGAACGGACCCACAAGAATCATCAAGTCCAAGTCTGAAATGAAAGGGCCACATAGGGATCAAACCCACAATCCTGTTTCTATTATCACCATGCTCTTAACCAACTTATTCTAGGTGCATTGTTTTGCAAATAAATCAGGGTTTTTCCTTTTAAAAGACTGTTTCTTTCAGACAAAAAAATGTTGGGATTTTTTCCCTAAGGAAAAACAAGGCTTGTGATGTGGCATCATTTCCTCCACGAAATATTGTAGCTGATTCCTTATTCTGGTTGCCAGGGGTCTCCTTCAGCTCCCCGCTGCATGAATTTCCACAGTGCTCAGAGACAGGAAGGTCTGTAAATGCAGGAAAGGAGGAGGAAGAGAAGGAGGAGGAAAAGGTGATAATCATCCTTGCTGGGTGAATGTCAACCCCATGGTTTTAAATGACTGTCTCAAATATTTATAAAAATTTAACAATTGGCTTAATAACAGGAAGTTGAGAGCTGGCAAATTACCATTCTTATAATCAGAACAGGAGGTTGAGAGAAGGAGTTATGTTTTGGCAGTGACAGCTAATTTCCACGTCTCATTAAAGCGATGTGGCGTAATCATTTATGTTTAAGGCTGTTTTTCTTTGAAAGGATAATGGAGTAGATGGTTCCTTTTATTAGACATTAATCTATTTTTTCTGAGTCATTTGTATTGATGGAGGAAGGTGGGTAAACACAGTACCAGACTTGTGTCCCTCTGATATGTCTGTTACTGGAAAAGACATGGAACACGTCACTTCCATGGTGTGAGTCTGGGCTTAGCTCTGAATCAGCACAGGGACTGTCCCAGGAGCAGTTTCATGTCTCTGTATTGGTTTTTGGGTTTTGTTTTTTTTCCCAAAAGAGGATCAATATTTTGATGCGGGTGGGGATGAAAAGGCACCAAAAGGATAAATATGGGCTCATGTTGTCAGGGTCCAGGCAGGCACCTGACCACTGTACCTGATCCAGTCTCCAGCCCTCATTCCATCTGTGCAGAGTGATGTTTTGTCACCAATAACATAAATAATAATGTCAGTCATAGAGTCACGGAATCCTGGAATTTGGGTTCAAAGGGGCCTTAAAGATCATCTCATTCCACCCCCTGCAATGGACAGGGACACCATCCAATATCCCAGGGTTTTCCAAGTCCTGTCCGACCCAGTCTGGGACAATTCCAGGAATGGGGCAACCACAGCTTCTCTGGGCAACCTATGCCAGGGCCTCACCACCAGTCCAATCTTTTCCTATATCTCAGGCAGTGTAAAGGTATTTCAGGTCTACAGAGTCCTTTCTCCTTTCCTTGATTAAGTCCCTACCTATGAAGGCAAAAGAATTGGTCCTGTAGAAAGAAAATATATAATAAATCAGATCTCTTAGTGACATTTACCAACAGCAATCGTCGCCAGTGGAATTCTCTTCTTCCTACCTGGTGCAACCCTCCCGAGCAGGGGACTGAGAGATGTGGTGGGCAGCAAAAGTTCTGCACATCTCCCAGGGTGTTTTGCAAAGTCAGCTCAAAGGTCTGTGCAGAGACACAACAGTGATAAAACAGAAACAAGGGTCACTGACAGTCCGGGCTTCCAAAGGTGTGGGTCATAATGAGTCCACAGCAACTTTTGCACACACTTGTTGAGCACAGCCTTTGAAAGGACAAGGCTGTATTTTGACTGAATTCTGTCTGAATTTTGACTAAAGGTTTCATGGTGTGTTTCTCTGCTATGGCCCCAGAATCAATGGTTTAGCCAAAAACCTCTTGCTGCAAAAGAGTAAGACTTAAGGCAGTGTAAACTGCACAGTAGAAAGCTCAAAAAAGACCCCAGAAAAATGGGTATAATGTTCATTCAAATAGAAGCTTAATCCTTTGAATTATATTTAATGATAAGTAAAGACCAAACGTGTCTTCATCACTTCTACAATATGATCTGATGCAAAAAAGTTTAGGCTGAGCAATTTCGGAGCAAGAAGAAAATCTTGAAAAATCAGATTTCTCCAGTTTTATATATGAGCTAAAGAGCCTAGAACAGAAGGGAGCCTGGTCTCTGAGGTCCAGCACCTTTTGCTAGATGACAGATTGGCTGTCTGTACAATGCCGTAAAATATCCTGTCTACTTTATCTTGGGTGGAGCAATAAAGGAAGGAAAGTCACAATAGCTCTCCTCCCTTTATCAAAATAGTCTGTGCCTATCTAAGCATCAAGGATAAATTAATCACAGGGCTCCTCTGGGATTTGGCCTGCTGCTAGAAGCCAGCGGGTGACATGGTGAATGTGCATGTTTGAAAATCATCCAAGCATTTAACACCCTCCACTTTGGACAAAGTGTCTGTGCAGCATCGCTCCAATCACTTCATGTGTAGCCCCATCAAATATGTAAACACTGCATTCCTTTTTTTTTTTTTTTTTTTGAAAGCCTCTCCTTCCTCTCATATCCATTTTTTACAGCTCTCACCTCCTCCACCACTCTTGTTCCATGGAAGATCCAGCAGCTCCCAGAGCCCCCGGCACAGGCAGGGATTATTCGGGGTTGTTTGCAGCTGATACCATCTGACCCTAATTCACTATGAAGTTGTAACTTGTGTTCGGTCAAAGGTTAGACTTGATGATCTTGGAGGTCTTTTCCAACCTTAATGATTCCATGATTTTATGAACTTGCCCGTTGCCTTCTCCAGGACTCCAGGGAAAGGAGTGGAGGTGACATGCCCTGCATTTAAACAGGGACATGCACACAAGGGTGTTCAGCATCTCCAGAAGGAGAGAAGAAAGGAAAAAAAAAAAAAAAAAAAAGCACATTTTCTCATGATTTATGCAACTGATACAAAATATTTGTTATACATTTCCTTTGGGATGTATTTTGGTTCCAAACCTGTGATACCAGCTGATAATGAGTTACACATTTATTTTGAAACAGCGCAGACCGACGCTAATTGGAAGCACGTTCTGTTTGACTAAGCAGGTACAAGAACTTTGAAATATTCACTGCCATTTCACAGGCTTCTGCAATGGTATTAATCAAAGCACTTTTTCTAAGCTAAGAAAAAGTCAACGCAAAAGTGATCAGGTTTGATACAGGGTAAAGCAACAATCAACCAGGACCAGCCAGGCAGATCTTTCTTTTCTAGGACTGTTGTGTTTTCATAAAAAGAATCAAAAAGCTTTCAACTGGGAATAGTAAATTTTTCATTGCCAGATGAAAACTTCTGTTGATTTCAGGAAATGTCAGGTTCTTTCCTCCACATAAAGCAGTTCTTATTTTTGGAAATGAAAAAAATTTAAAAGAAAGAAAAAAGGAGATTTACATTACAAGCCTAGCTGGAAATTTGTGACTATTTCTTATACATGTTCTTTCCGGGTTCTTTAGCAATCATGTTGCATCCACATGAACTCATGCTGTGGCTCAGTGACAACTGAGATGCAGAAATGGAGACACAACCAAGTTCTGGCACCCACTGCTACTAAGCCAGAGCAGCTGAAAGCCTGAAACATCATCATAATCATCATCATCATCATCATCATCATCATCATCATCATCATCATCATTTGCTTGACATTATCCTGGACAATCACACAAACTGCAACTGTGAGGAGCCTATTCTATCTCTTGGGACAGGATTTAATATTATCTAAAACAAGTCTGTGGTGACAGTCAATATGCAGAAAAATAATTAACATTCATGGCTAGTAAAGTGACACAAAAAAACAATCCTTGGGGTGGCACAGTAAGTGTAGAAAACTGTGACAGCACTGTGCTAAAAGGATACTCAGCCCCTGAAGTTTTAAAGCCTTGAGAATCTAGATTTTTTTTTTTTTAAGAAAGCAGAGGGATCTGCCTTTTATCACTCTGCTATTTATATAGATACATGGACAAAAATTACATACATGAGTGTGGAGGATGTAGGAAGCTTTTCCATGGTGAAAATTGATTCGGATTCACATTACTGCAGGCAGCAAGAGCTGCACTGAAAATCAGGTTGCTATGATGAAGGAGATCTTACATTCTTGACACCCCAAGATGTTCATGTCCATTGAAGTTATCCTTCCCTGTCACAGAAATGTGGCTTTTGTGGTGGCATTCCATGAGGGGAATCATCTGTTCATTTCAAAGCTGCAGCTGGGTTTTTCCTATTGCCACATCTTGCTGAATACTTGTGGAGAAAAAAGCAAAAAGGATGTTCCCAAATAGATTTATCTTAATTTTTCAGGTGCTAGACAATGTTCCCTTCTCCAAACATATGAAAAAAATGGGGTTTCTTTTCTTTGCTGTTGCAGGAAAAGAGTTCAGCAAAGTTTCACTCCAGCAGGAAACTTTTCTACCTGTCTAAGTCACAAAAAGAGCCTTTCCCCTCTTCCATGAGCATAATTTAATAAAAATGTGACACCTTTAACCACACAGGTTGGAGGAAGAAGCCAACAGGAGGGATTTAAGGGGGAACCAGGGCAGAATTTGCTGGCACAAATACACATGCAGAAATATTAAGTAAACAAGGTACAATAACTATGCAGAGGCATAATTAGGTCTTGCATAGATCTATTGTCAGGGATCCACTGCCTGTAAAAAAATCCAGGCTGATTGGTACTGCTGGGCTGGCTCCAAGCCTTGGAGAAGCACAGAGCGATCTCCAGCGAGGGAAATTTCCACGAAACAGCGTTGTGAGGAGATCCTGCGCTGGCTCCACCACATTTTTTTCCAAGAAAAGCAGCCAGCAGCCCAAACTAAGTGCTAAACAACGTAGACCTCAGAAACGTAAATAAAAACAAGTAGGAGAAAGAAGCCTTAGGAAATTTGGAGAAAGCAGGGAGAGGAGCAGCCCAGTGGAAGGCACCACAGGACTTGAAGAACTCCAGTCTGCTGTTTGTTCCCTGCCCCAGAGTAAATGCAATGAAACTGTCTTTAGGAGCAAGATATTTGGCTGGCACAGCAATGTTCCTGTTTGCCAGAACGGGAGGGTCCGTGTGGACTTCATCACCAGACAGCAGGAAATTTCCACTCGGAAGCAAACTGGGAGACTGACCATGGTGGTGGAAGTCCTTCGTGAAGAAATTAGACACTGTGCACTCCCAGTCCCTTGGGTGGTGGATAAAGTGTCTATTTCCAGACACCACATGAAGACACCCCAAACCAAGAGACCTCTCAACGTCACGCACGTGGCACTGAACGCACAACTGGACGTGCAGCTGACATCAGGGCAGAGCAGCCTCCAAGAAAAGCAGCACAGGCTCAAGTACTGTGCCTTTAAATAATAACTTCTTCTCTAGCAGATGATTTTAATAAGCCCAGGCACATGTGTTGTAACCCCTTGATGCAGTACAATATGAATAACCAAATAAAAGATCTCTCCAGATTTTAAGATTTACTGTTTGCAATGGGAAGAGGCCAACCAGATGACATCATTATATTTCAAATATGAAATACTGCCAAGTTTGGTAATTCTAAACTAGAGAAATTGATCCTATATGTTTTTGCAGAAATACGATTTTTGGATTTGGGGGCGATTTTTTTCTCTTATTATTTATGTAACGATAATGTTCATGTTGAGCAAACTTGAATTTGACTTAAAACTAAAGCCAGAGTACCTTATCTTACAGATTATTTCTTTTCAGCTATCTCCTTAGCTGGAAATAATTGAGTTTGACAATTTATGGGTTAAAGAGTCAATGGATTGTGTTGGATAATTCACAAAGAGCCAATTTCTAGCTCAGGCAAAACCATACTTGGCTTGGGTGTGAGTCTGCCTGATGAGGATGTCAGGATCTTGGTCCCTGTCTGGAAGATGCTGCTTTATTTGCCTCTAAGGAACTAAAATCCATACCTACGTAGCAAAAACACCCCTTTCATCTAAGACATCTGGATTTCTGGGGGGATAAAGCCATGATAATACTATCTTACATTCACATGCCATCTTTCTTCAGGGACTCTGCATCTTCTCATGTCTCATGGCTATTTCAAGCACCCCCTTATTTGAGGTCCCCTGAATGCTGTTCAGCCACTGCAGAGCTGCACACATCGAGCCCCCACAAGGTTAAGCCACTTGCCCAAGACTGCAAAGTGATTCACAGGCAGAGCTGAAACAGAAAACCACAAAGCTCTTTTCCCACACCCCTGCACACCACTTCTTTTAGACTGTTTGTTGATGATGTGAATAATAACAGTTGCAAAGTTTTGTACTGCAGACAACTCCAGTGACTGTTCTTTTTTTTCCTTTAAATCAAATACTTTAAAATCTTCTCTTTTCCACTGCAGCAAGGGATTCTGAAATTTCATGTCATAGCAATGCTTGCAGACAAATCCACATCCTGAGGGCCAGGAAAATATTCTATTTTTACAGCACACACACAAGTCTATTTATTAAAGCAGCCATATATACATGGAATTCTGTTGGGTCTGTTTTCTTCAGAGAGGAAGCTCCAAGTGAAACTCACATGGTTCGCCCATCACAACAAAACAGGTCCTACTTAAATCTCAGTGCTGTGACTGCTTTGTTGCATTATATGCCACGTCTGACCCTTTAATACCAATCCTCCATCCTGGCTGCCAATCCAGAAGGTGGGACACACCAGCTCTTGCTCACCCTGAAATCGTACAGACCTCCAGCAGCACTGCCCAGATGGTTTTCCTTGTTGACATCCATTGCCAAGCGGTAATGTGGTGGAAAATGGTTTCCTTGTGGTGGAAAATGGTTACCTCAGTACCGAGGATGGGTTGGTCTGAGGTGACCTTCTTTGGCAGGACCCTGAACTCCATCCCATCACGGACAGGGGGATAAGTTCCTGGTGGACGTGGCACTGGGAAGAGCGCCTGGAGCGTGCCCACAGCTTGGAAGCAGCAGCAGCAGCAGCAGCAGAGGATGAGGCCAGAATAAGCACAGGAACTGAGAAGCTCCAAAGGGAAGTTCTTGGGGCCAGGAGCTGGTTGGGAACGGCACTTGGCTCTTGAAGCAGAGGAGCCTTTCCGGCTCTTTGATTCCCGGTGTGCGGAGGGAAGCGGGACTTCACAGCCCCTCATGGAAGAAACGGCCCACACCACCCCCAGCTCCCATTCCAGAAAGGCATTCCTCTTCCCACTAGCCAAACAGGGAAAGAAAGGAGGAGAAGGAAAACAAGAAGTGCTAAGCCCAGAATTTTGGCGAGCTGCTTCAGCCAAAAAAAAAAAAAAAAAAAAAAAAAATCAATAAAAAAGAGTTAGAAAGCCTCTCTGGTTACAGCAAAACCCACTGCTGGAACCGTGGGCGAGTTCAAACCCAGGAAGGTTTTTGCAAGACCAGTTCTGAGGGGGTTTGGGGTGCTGCAGGTCACACACCTCAGGAACCAGTGCCTGGGAAGGAACTGGTTCTAGTCACAGTTCTAGTTCCAGTCACGGTGGCTGGTATGGAGACATCCAGGGAATCTTGTGTGGTTCTGCTTTACTCTCTTATATGCTCTCAATCTTAGAATTCTTCTTTCAGTCTGAGAAATATTGTGATTTGACAGAAGCACACGAGCAGGCCCAAAGATCTTGCTGTTGTCAAAACCATTCTTAGGGGGTGAAGTTCGGGGAATGCCCAGCTCTTGGCCATGGAAAGAAACACAAATGTTTGCTGCTTTTTTGAACAAGGATTTTTTTTTCTGCCCCGATACATGGATGTGCCCTACAGATCTCATAGTGGATTGAGATTTGTGAGGGGAGAAGAAGAAAAATCTCTGATTCTGCACTCCTTATGCACTCCCAGGTCTTCAGCTAGTTAAATTGTTGGTAGATACGGGAATCTGGCAAGTTCACCCACTGCCACATGCTTTAACCAGAGAGCGTGAAGGCAATCAGGTACTTCACAGCACTCAGAATGCACTGCTGGCTTGGCAGGAAGGTCCCCAGTAGGCAAAATAGTGAGGAATACAGAAAATCCAGAATTCACACATCCAAATGAACTGGAACACAACCTCAAAAAGTAGAAACTAAAGAACCGAAACACAATATTTAGTAAAAGTTCTAAAAAAAAAAAAAGCCTTAAGAGACATCAGGGACACATTCTGCCCCACAGCTTTAAGTGGATGTGTGGAGGAAGGAGGCCAGGTTGGAATACCACACTGGGAAAGGCCATCCCACTGGGAAAAGTCCTCCCAGTGAGGGAAAGATGAAGGAGCTACAGCAAAGCCCTCAGAGAAATCACTGTTCCTTTCCAATAGCAGGGCCTTTATTTGTCCTCCTTCCACCCAGACATGGATCCCGGTGCACTCCATGAAAACCAGGATGTTGCCTTCAAGTGCTGCCCAAACCAAAAAACAGCAGGAAAGATGAAGGAAGGAAAGGCAGGACAACCCTGCATCCCAAGCCAAAGTCCTCATGACCTACATTTTGCCTGTGTCACAAAGGGAGAGTAAATCTTAGGATAAATGAGTCAGGGACCACTGTGGGAGGGTGTTTACAGGCAGGAGGATGCTCCCATTTACCACTGCGTTTTTGTTTATGACAACTTTCAGATTAATTTTATTTTGCAAATAATCATGGCTGGTTGCCCAGCTTTAAACGTGGGTCGGGTGGGGTTTTGCATTTCAGCAGGAGCCTTGCAATTCATTGTGTCCAACTAAAACATGTAATGTGGTCAGAAATGTGTTTTCCCTGTTTTAAGAGGAGCAGCAGAAGGAAACTTGGAGGAGCTTCTGTTCCCTTTTCTTCCCTGCTCTATTGGATGACTTAAAAATGAAAGAGAATCAGTTTCTGTGTGAATTTATCCCTTTGGACCATTTTTGAAACACAGTATTTAGAGCTGTGCAAAGAATGGATTTTTTTTTTTTTTTGGCTGACAAACCAGACCAATAAGGAAAAAAAGTTCATTTCAGATTGACTAATCTGCTTTTTATGACTGCAAATTAATGATTCTGTTTCATTTTCACATTTGGATTGTTATTTTCTTAGCCTTTGGAAAAGAGCTGGGGTGGTTTATTCAGGGCGAAAAAAAAAAAAATCCAAATTGAACAGGGAAAAGAAATCTATTTAAACAAGGCAAATGTAATATATGAAAGTTATTCCACTTCCTCCCTGATTTGCAGGTGAACCTATCTGGAAGTTGCCTGACTAATTTATCATCTCAAAAGAATATTTTAGCAAATTTTCTTCTCAGACAAAACTCCAGTAAATTTCCAATAAAGAGAAGATGGATGTGGTGTTGTTTTCCAGATAAATGTCCCATTTTAGGATTAATAGGATAACACAATACAATTTTTCACTGTTTCCTTAACTAGTGATGTCAAAATATTGAAACCACACATTCAGGGCTGGGTAGTGAACCTCCAGCAAAATCTCACCAGCTTGAAACAAAAACACAGCCAGAGTGCAAAACCTTTCTGCAATTCAATTTCCTTTTTGGGACACTCACAAATCAGTCACAGATGCAGCCACGTCTCCTCATCTTTCAGGTGTGGAGCTGTGTGTGACTGTGGTGGACACTCATAGCCCACCTTGACTGCAAAGAACTCCAGCACCTGGGGCTCAGCAGGATTATCTGCTCCTCTGTTTGCTCTTCCTGCTGTTGTCCAAGCTGTGCACTTTGGAAAAATAAGAGGAAAATGGTATAGAACCTCATGGAAATGGTGTGCACTGAACTCCAGCTTGCCAAAGAAGGATTTCTTGGGGGTCTCTGACCCAAGCAATGTCCCAGATGACTTTTACTTTTCCCTCAAGACATCACAGCCCAGGCTGGAATATTCTATACCCTCCCCATCAAGGTGCTTAGGAGAAAGAATGAGCCCTCTGGACATTTTAAAGCTGTTAGAATAGGATTTGGGGAAGCAGGGCAGTCTTTTATGAAGCCACCCCATCACCAGGGGACTGCATTTGAGGGATGAAAACACCAGAAATGCTTCTCCAAATTGTCTCCATCCCAGCACCCAGATCCCTGTGAAAGCACCAATATTCTGGAACAACATCTGCTCGCGTGAGGTTCGAGTTAAATCTTTCCAACACGTTCTTCCTGTCAGCAGTTGCACACAGCCAGAAATGAATATCTAGAGAGTGCACAAGGAGAAGCTAACCACAATTGGTGTTAATTTGGAGGTGTTAGATTTTAAGGTCCGTGAGATTAAGCTCCCCTAAATGGACCTCAGTTGTGGCACCCAGTCAAAAGCAGTACTTTGCGTGAGGTGTGTGAACCCGAGGAATTTGAACTGAGAGTCACGAAGATGCTAAAAGACACACAAAAACCCACATAAATGGCTAAAATAATTTTAAAAATCCCTCCTCTTTTTCCACATTATTTCAGTGAGTATTTTAATGGAATTTTGGATTACGTTCAGCTAAAGCTCTGAAAGGTTTTGGATGTTTTACTGTCTTAACCATATGTCAGTACTTCAGTCCTTCTCTGTTAGATTCAGGTTGTCTACAAACCAGTAAAAAGTCCAATCAAGTGTGTCCAGAAAGGGACAAACCCAGCAGTATGTGACCAGCACAGTCCCTTTTTAGCTCCTTCTTTTATTTTAACTTCCTGGTGTGCTAATACAGTCATTGTCCATGGACACCGAGTCTTTATTTTAGGGAAATCTTGGAAAGGATTGAAAACACAGTCCTCATCTTCTCCCTGAGAAAATATTTATGCTTATTTTATGGTTGGGTAGTTGTTCAAATGCCCATGCAATGCATCCAAGGGGGGGATGGTGTGTGGGAAGAGCAAGCCCAGCTGCTCAAGGAAATTCTCCCTGTGCAAATTGTTATGGAGTGGGCAGGGTGGGGTGGCAGAAATGCACAGCCCTCACCTCCCCCAGAGGGGCTTTTCAGTTTGGAAAAGAAGAAGAGGCGCCCCTCGATTTTTATTTTTTGTCTTCCTGGAGGATCCTGGCACAACTTTCTTTCTCTTTACCTCTCCTTTTCAATTTACAATAAATTAATACAGCTACTACTATTATTGAAATGACGTTTGAGCAGCCCAGGGAGGCTATTTAAGAGGAGCTGGCGACATCCTGAGTCTCACACAACCTTTTACCCTCACATCTGCGCGTTTTCATCAGCCCAACCGGGAGTGAGTGGAAAGACTCAGACAATTACAAGCTTTTATGTATGAAACGACCCACGTTAGTGAGCCCTGTGCCAATTAGCTGAGGCACAGCAGAGTGGTTCCAGCTCATCCACACAGCACACAGGCACTTCATCCTCTCAGCCCTCCCCCTCTAATCAGGGCTTGTGATTTGGCCACAGGGTTTGGTCACAATTTGGAAACAGAACATGTTGCAATGTGAAAACCTGGTTGTGATCTTCCCACGTGATTTTGGGGGCACAACATTTCTCTCTTAAGCAAGGGGTTGAGGTGAAATTTTTCTGGCAGGCTGTGAATATCTAAACACCTTTGTTTGTGCAGCGGAGTGATGTCCCAGTGAACCCAGCACCACCGTGCTGGGAAGGCCTGAGCCCATTTGCCTTGGGATTGATGGCAAAGAATTCCAGAGTCAATGAATTGCATCCAAGTTTTAACCAAAACACATCAAGGCTCCTTTGCTACTCCTCATGGAGCAGTTGGCTACTGCTTTGCAAAGGGTCCCATGCAGTTCCCTCTCTCTCAGAAATGTGCAGTTAAAAAAATAGCAATTCCCTCACCAAAAAAAAAAAAAATATTGACAGATCTCCTACACTTCCATAGGATCTCTGTCCCTGAATTGGCCCCTCATTGCTACTGTTCATCTGACACTTCCTTGTGCACTTGTGAAGCACCTTAACTTATCACTGCCTGTCCTCAGACACCCCATCTCTAAGGATGACACCATCAGGATGCTCATCCTTGGCTGCTGGGAAGAGCTGGAAAGGGTTCAGCTGCTTCCTGCAAAGTGACCACTCCATCAGCAGAAAGTGTGATGTGAGACATATTCCAGAGCACCTGCTCTGCTCTGGGAGACAGCAGAACATCCTCCAAGCCTGCAAAGCTCAACACAATCCATCTGCTCCCTTTGACATCCCTGTGCTGCCTTTTGCAAGACACGTTCCCCGGCATCTCTGCACTTGCCAAATTCTCTGTGAGTCATGTTCTTCCCAGGTACAGCAGAGTTGTGAATTCCCCTCAGACATTACAGTGGTTCTCGTGTTTTGATGGTCTCCTGCTTCAGTAGCCTTAGCAGGGTTTGACAAATGGAGTTACTGGTTTGAGGAGGAAAACAGATGTTTTGCTTTGTTTTCCAGCAAACAATGATGTTATTTCTACAGAATAACCCGACAAGAAAGCAAAATCCTTCCAAATCTCAGAGTACTAACCTGCAGCCCCAGCAGTGTGGGGCTTTCCCCTTAACCCACTAAGAGCCAGAAAAATAAATATGTAAAGGAAACACAGGTAAAACTGGCAGATGTGATGAATGAGATCTTTGTCAATGGATCCTCTTCCCTGCTCCTTAACAGCACACAAGGAAGACTTGCACGTGGTGAGAGGTTCATGGTGTCCCTCTTAAACCCATGGGGAGAAACAGGTGAATTTAAGGTGCAGTGCCTACTGCAGGGGAAGTGGTTGAGGTCCTTTAGGTTCTTGCTTCCCTCTACTGACTCCAAGGACTGTCAGCTCAGGTTTTGACACCAGCACACACTGGGTCAGGTGAGACACACAGCTTAAGGTTGAGGGGCAGGCTGTGTTCTGGGGAGGGCTTTCTGCCTCATCACTACAAATTTTGCTGGAAGAAATTGTTCCCCCCTTTTTTAAACCACAGAAAATGATACTAGGGCAGAGTGGCATCTCTTCCTGATGACTGAGGTGATAGCATAAAATATGGCAAAAAATAACAAAGTCTGAGATTAATACGAATAAAATGGAGCAGTAAATCCTGCTCCTTTTTGTGTGCAGCTATGACTTGTGTGTGTGATTACACAGGTGACAGGAGATGTATTGGTCCCTGACTGCAAAACTGAGGTAATACATGAATCTGTTACAAAATTTTAAATTTATGACACCAAAGTAGGATGAAGCCTCTCATTGTCTCAGGTGTCATTTTATCTGCTGTAAGTTCCTTTGTTCTACTCCTGCAGTTCTTCAGTTTCTTTCACTCCAAATAGCTCTAAACCAGAGAAATTTAAGGAGGAATCATGGCCTTCTAATCCAGTTGCATGGTTCTATTTAATTGTTTCTTGTAGGCCCAACTGGTGATGATTTCTTGATTCCAGCACCTTTGTTTCAGCATGGAACAAAGTTAAATTGCATTTCCTATCAGAACAGTTGCAGAAGGTGACTCATGGACATCAGGTGATGATGAGAGGAGAGAAGGGACTTTTCTGCCTTGGGAAGGTGAAGGGATACCAAGGTCCAGCAGCTAAGTTGTGAAACCTCAAACAAAATGCCTGAGCTGTCTTTGCCCTGTTGACTTTCTTCTGCAAACAGGGAGGGAAAAGGCCTTTCTTTGCAATTTCTCTTGTTTCTTTTCCATCTGAGGAATGGATATGAACATACAAGGCTTGCTACCAAGAATGGATGTACATTTAGGCTCTCTCAAATAATCACTCATCTCAGGTTACTGAAAGAATACAGATAGTGGAGGTTTGCTGTTTGAAAGGGGTCACAATTTCAAACAAAATTCCTCCCAATCCTTTTCTTAACCAGCTGCTGATTTCTGTGCTTACAAACGCAGACAAGGTTTCTCAGATAAACTAAGCAACTGAGTTATATTCTCAGGCAGGGAAGATGTTGTTATTGAATTATGCCTTGCCAAACAGTGTCCAGTCTTGCAGTCCCTGGGCTAAATGAACAAGGATTTCCATGGAAAATGACCTAGGTTCCTTCTCTCCCTGAGCTTGCTGTAGAGCTGTCCATTGGAAGATGTACTGCTGGGAAAATACTACAAAAAAGGTTCCCAGGAAAACTAATTTTAATGCCTTATTGAATGCACTGTAACTGGTCTTATGTTCTTTTAAAGTTTCTCTTTCCAGTAATGAACACATTTGCTAACAAGAACAATTACAGAAGCAACAAATTAATGGAAATATATTTTTATAACACAAGTATTTATATTGGAAACTTGGCGCTAAGTGGTGTGTTGCTTTGATCATGGAATGAAGTTCTATTACACTCTCCTGTAAATCTACTGGCTAATAAAAACAAAACTAAAACCTCAGATGGTATTGATATATTGATAAGAACAATTAGCAGGTGAACAATTGTTTGTGAAGAAAATTTTGTACAGATTAAGAAGAGCGATGATGTTCTTTGATTATTCCAGAAAGGAAAAAAAGAAAAAAGGATTATCCAGTGGATGAATGATTTGATTGATGCTGTTTGTATCTGATGAAGAGACTTTTGGGGACAGGAGCAGAGTGTGTCGTGTCTAGCGGGAACACTACCACAGTATTTATGGTGAATTCAAGATGAACTTTCAGCATCAGAAAACACAAAGAAATTTATTTCAGCTTCTGCTGTATAAGGATTCCTACATTAGTCAGATGTCTCCACTGATTCAGATGGAAATAGGGCTGTTTATGGTTATTATGACTAATCATGTGAATAAGGGAAAAAAAGATCCCACAGACCAACCAAAAAAAAAGCCCTTGGTTCAATCCAATTACCACCATCAGCATAAAGAATAAAAACTAAGACTTAACAGCTTGGAAAGGGCAATCCTGACAATTTTATTAATATGGACATAGTGATGACTTCTCAAAACAAAACAAAACAAACCCCAAGCTGTATAATTAAATTTGAACAGAGCAAAAGTATTTTAAAATCTGCTCCATCTATGCAGTGTAATTAAAAATCTGGCAGAAAAGCCACTTAAACCAGCTTGGCTGTTGTATCAGTAATTACTGAGCTCAACTGGTTAACCCCTAGACCTGCAAGAGTAAAAAGAGAGGCTCCTACTTGAATTTATAGGAAAAATCTCCATTAAAGTTAAAATTAAAATAAAAATCTCAATTAAAGTTAAATCTTAATTAAAGTTTTTCTGATTTAAGTTTTCTTTTGCAGGGCCAGTCAGATCTCTGCATTAAATCAATGATAGGAAATGGGGAAAAGAAAAAAAAAAAAAAAAGAAAAAAAAGCCAGTATTTTTTGCTGTTAAAAATGCCATAGCAAATTAGCTGGGCAGAGGGGAATTATCCATAGGAAAAACTGTCTGGTCACCAGTGGTAAGACAAGAAACGTGGCAATGAGTAACGGGGGGATGGAGGTTCCTGACTTGTTTTCAGATGATGTTGAACTCTGTGGGCAGCACATCAGGCTGATCAGCCACAGAGATGGACCAGATCTAAATTCCAAACCCCACCTAAAACCCAGCAGAGGCCTTGACCCTGCTGAAGAGCTGGTGAGGGAGTGCAGTGGTGGAGAGGAAGGGTGAGGAACTACTCACAGGGACAACTGAAGCTTTCCCCCTTTTCCTGTTTGGGAGCTGCTTCTCCTCAGACACAACAAAAGTGGAGAGAGGTAAAGTCTACTAATTTCAGAGGGCGCGTGGCCAGGAATTCCAATGAAGGCCTAACGCCACCTTGTCAGCTCCACTTCATACTTACAGTCAACAATTTTTCATGAAACATGCTGAGACTTTTCAAGTGCTTCACTTTTCGCTGTGGAGTGGAAAACAATCTTTCTGTGTAACGGGCTGGCTTTTCAAACACTTAGGCCTGATCTGAAAACATGCCAGTATTTTCTGTCTCAGCAGATAAGGAGATACTTTTGTTCAGTCTTTATCTTCCATCTTACCCCTGACCTGGTGGCACATGAAGTGGGTGTAGAAAAATGTGAGGCTAGAGGGAAATGAAAACCTATTTTGTGTCAGCCCAAAGGTATTATATGCCCTCCTTTTATTTTCTGAGAGTGACAAGTGAAGGTGCAGTTGCTTTTCTGCTGTTTGCCCAGAATCTCCCCCTCCCTGCATTCCTGAGCAATACAAACCTCACAAAACTGGTTTCCCAGTCATTTTTTGTGGTGCAAAGCTGGGACTGCCAGGTAACTCCTAGGGACTGTACACAAAGCCTTCAACCTTTTTACCTCCTGATGTTTTAAAATTGCTTTAGAGTGACCTTAAAATATAAGAGGAAAAGAGTACGATCTTGAAGAAGACCTCATGCATGATTACACTGTTTTCTCCGAAGGGAATCGACACAGAAAGCCTCTGCATCATTTATACACTACCTAATTTCCTCAGATTCCCCTGAGATTACCTGAAACTGGAGCCATAAGTCTTTCTCTTCCCCATTTTTTACTTCTCCCTCACTAAAGTATTTATTTCTCCAGAGTTTGGGACTTGGTGGCTGTGGCATCTTCAGAAGTGGAGTCAATTTCCCACGAAGAAGCCACCAACTATCAGGCTGATGTGGATGGCTACATTTCTTTTCAATATTTGGATAAACTCTCATTCAACTTACTTTTTTGCATTTTTACAGTGTAGTTATTTGGAAAACAGAATGTTGTATCTTACCAGCAACATCTGAAAATAGAGATTGAGCAATAAGTGCATTATAGGACTTGATTTCAAAAGAATGCATGCAGCAATTATTCCAGGCTGCATTAAATTACAAAAATTGAGAAAAGCTGTGACCTAGATATTTCTGCTCTTCAAATATTTTTCATTTCAAGACTCTACTTTTTTTTTTTCCAGCCTCCATTTTGTAATGAAAGAAGTATTATTTTTTGGTGAGGTTTTTATCTTTGCAAACCCATTATGCTGTATTAACAGGTTGCAGGGGATAGTTAAACACAACAGAGACATATGTGGTCCCAGCAGAGCAGAGAAACAGATTTTGAAACAAAGATACCCTGTAAACCATTGGGAGTTATACAAAACAGACAGGGGAGCTATTTAAGTGAGGAAATCTGATCTGGATCCAGAACTGGAATTGAAAGGCTGGAAAGCTCAAAGAGCAAAATTTGAGCATGAAATGTTATCTGTGCATGAGGGGATTAGCTATGAGTTGAATTATATTAAAGCACACTCTATGCTAAGGAAAAGTTCTGATACACATCTTTTTTCATAGCAAAGGCAGACACTTCTCAGAGATTCAGAACTCTAAAATCAATATCACACACTTCAAATAAAAGAATTGCTCCATATATTCAGAAACAAATAGATTTTTGGGTGCAATTCAGTGCTTTAGAAAGGGAGAAAATACTTAGACAAAATTTAACATTGTTTCACAGTAGTGTATAAAACTGAATGAAAAACACCAAACACAAGGACTTTGTAACTGGAATAATTACTCTGGATCCATACTGGCTGGGAAATTATGTGGTGAGTCAAATATCTTTTTAATCTGTTCCTAAATAGTGTTTAGCAACATAGGCCTAAATTCATCTGTAGATTAATCTCTACAGGGTAATGACTGCTGACTTAAAAATTTCAGTAAATTGCAATTTACTGAAGAATTACTCATGTTTACAACAGAATCAAGTACTCCCTGTCTGTACACAAACTGCTTTGCCTGAGCTGGTTTATCAGAAATCATTAATAATTCTCTTATAATTTCTCCTGCATCCTGTTGAAACAGTTTTGCCAAGGGTTAATTGCATCATCTCAGTTCAAAAGCAATTTTCTCTGGGATTTTATTGCCTCTTTGAAGCATTAACTGGTGGAAACACTACTCCTTGCACCACACCTAGCGAGGTCAAGGTCCAGCAGAAATTGTATGTATGTTGCTGTGTATTTGGGATGAAGACACTCACATGGGGGCTCTGAGAGAGGCTGCAAGCCTTGCACTCCTTTCCCAGAGCCAGAAGTGTCCTTGGCTGCTCCCTCAGTGGCTCAGGGATCCCAAGCTGCAGCTCCTGTGCTCCATGGGCACAGCAGGAATGTATGGAGCTTCCTCACCTGCCTCTGCAGACAAGAGGAGGAGGTGGAAGAGGTAATCCCTGAAAATTTAATCCCTAAATTGGATGAGCCAATTTCCTTCCGGTCTACCCCCAGCTAAGGAAGCCCTTATCAGTGACTGCAAGAGAAACTGGTGGCAAGAAAAGCAGATTACTGCAAAAAATATTTGTGATTTCCACAGAAACCCAGCCATTAAAAAGAGTTGTCTTTACTGGAAACCTTGGGTAAGAGGAGAAAGATGCCAAAGGATAAACAATGTTCCAGAAGGAAGCATCATCCTTGTGCCACCAGGATTACCCTAAACCTGAGCTACATGTGACTGTGACCTGCCTGTGGCAAGTGGGAATATGTGGTGATTTGCACTGGGAGGAAAGAAAAATCATCCTACAGAGCTGATTTCTGCAGATCGGGAGATCTCAGCCCTGTGCCTACAGCTCCCCCAGAGCTCGGCAGCTGCAGGTAGGAGATATTTTCCTACCTCCTGAAAAATGGCTTTACCCACTCCAAATAGATTTTCAGTATAAATATGTCCTACATGAACCAAAAGCACTTAGGCTTGAAAGAGCCATTCACATCTATTAAGTCAGACAAATGATTGAAATTTAACATTAAAAGTGCAACTCCACACCTTGTACCATTTATCGACAGGAAATTAGGAACAATTAGATCTCTGTAAAACAAGGCAAAACCATGATTGCTGAAGGTCAGGCTTCAGGAAAACCCTGCAGAAAGCTCCACAGCAGAAATTCTTTACAGGTATGTTCCTTTACACTTATATTGTGCATATGGTTTCAGCACAGTCAGGTAAAATGGACAAAACCAGATTCCCCCACCAGCTGCAATAAATTCAACCCTTTTTCTCCCCCAGCCTCCTGTTATAAACAAGCAGAAATGTTGCACAGAGCAGACACTCTTCTGCTCTTTTATGGGCGTTGCTGTGCTCTGGAATGGAAAGAGGACTGGCAAAGATTCCTTGCAAGTACCGAAATGAAAGCAAGAGAATTAATTTTATGCAGCTCGCTCTGTGTATTTCTGGAGTTTTAATGCTTTCCCATTCTGAGAGCTCACAATGAAACACCTTGTGTAAATATTGCAAGCTCCTACCTGGAATTCTCACAATCTGTCAGCAGATAAATTTCACCCATAACTTTCTGTAAATGGATAAAGTTGAGAACACACACACACACACACACAGAGTCAGACCTCTCGACTACTTTTCTTTCAAATGGACTAAAATTCTGATTCCTAGTAAGTTTGCATTTGCTAGGTTAGAAATGAGGAATCACTTTCCAAAATGTTATGTCCAACTCAGCCAAATTTTGAGTAAAGCTTCTTTAGGGTTCTGAGGGTCTAAAGTTTTTGGACACACACAAAAAATACATTAGATAGATAGATAGATAGATAGATAGATAGATAGATAGATAATTTTTCTTCCAGCTTCTAGTTCTGGCTAGCACTAGAGCCAACCATGCCAAAACACAGCAAAGGGGACTATTCTCCTGATACTCCCAGCTGTGGCCAGAAGAAATTGTGCCTGAAATGGCGTGAGAAAATTGCAAGACAAATGAGCTTTGGCTGGTTCCACTGTGAATGTTTGGATGCTTATTTAAAGTCAAGTGACCCCAAACTGCAAAGCACTGGATGCTCACTCATCACTAATTCTAATAGTCACTCAGAGACCAGGTGGAAGAGCCAAGGAAGGGCTATGGGCTCCTTGCTTGCACAGAGGACTGGGGAGATGGAGGAAATGAAAAGTCTCTGGGGTTTGTAGGCCATGTTGGCTGGAGCAGTTGTTTTTCCTTGGTGTTCCGCAGGAGTTTTGATGTTTGAACAGCACCAGAGGGATGGCAGACATCAGGGTAACATCCTGTCCTTGGCAGACAAGCCAGCATCTTTTGCTGTGGTCTGGTCCTTCATCTCCTACTGGATAGACAGGACAATCCCACTCTCTTTCCTCTGCCACTCCCTCATCACCAAGATGCTTTTTCTGCTGCATGTTGGGCCACCTCCATGCAGCCTTGAGCAAGGCCAAAGTGTTAGAGAGAAATATTGTGTGACCGACTCCCTTAGAAAATCTTGGGTTTGAGGTTGAGATAATGACAGGTAAAAGAAGAATAAGGAGGACTTGTATTTTGGGAAGTCAGGGAACCTTTTTTGTCACTGGTCCCTCAGATGAGTGCAGCTGAGATGAGCATGTGCTTTTACAAGCAATTATTTTAAAGTGTGCCCAGAGGACGCAATAGTCAGGCTTTATTGGATATGTAATACACACTGTGACAGTATATGGTGGCCAAAATTACAATTCTGGGACCTTGCAGCCTGCAGCTGTTCTGTAAAACAAAGGAAATTCCACCAAAAGAAAAAAGAGAGGGGGGTTAACTCACTTTTAAGCCAAATCCAAAGCATAGATTATATGACTTCCCTCATTTCAGGGCTTTTCTGTGCCTCTGGGGGCAGCCAGAGGAAATATGAAAGAGCATCTTCCCTAGAGCTTTTCCTAATGAGTGGAAGGGGGAACAGGCACACCTCATCTTTGCACATCTCATGCCTGGGAGGGGCCACAGCTGAAGGTGGCCCTTGCTGTGGTAATGTCAGGACTGTGATGTCCCTGAGGGCTCCTCAGAGCAGCTCTCCAGGACCAGCCATGCCACAGTTCAGTCCCAGTGTTTATTCACTTGTCATTGCCCAAGGGGACAGAGGAGAGAAGATAAAATATCTGCCCAGCTGGAAGCAAAGGAGATCATCTTTTGGGAGAGGCTGGAGCTGGTCCTGAGGCAGACCAGAGCAGGACAATGCCTTGGGAAAAGAGACAGCCCAGGACACAGACTGTGGGACATCTGTCCCACCACAGGAACCACACGTCAGGCTTTCTCTTTAATGGTGCTTATTATGACCCTAACCTGATTAGTGAGAGACAGATTGTTCTGCACTCTAAATCACTTCCCATGAATAAGTTTTGTTTTTTAGTTTGTTTGTTATTCTGGTTTGGGGAAACTTTGTTGCTGTGTTCCAGAAATCAGGCTAAAAGTTTGCCTTCCAGAACAGAGTGTGTGCAGATACTGGCAGGACTAGCTCAAGACAAACTGGGATCTGATCAACCACTCCTGCAAACAGAACAATCGATGCAATTGCTGAGGTACAAAAGCAGATTATGTGATTCAGACCTCAGATAAGGCATGCAAGGCCTAAGAGGAGCAGTGGAGCATAGAAAGGAGCTGGTTAAGCATTTTTGAGTGCTCTGGGCAGGGGCAGCAGGTTCTTTGTGATTTACATGATAAGCAGAGTGAGCAGAGCCTCAAGAAGCCATCCCACAGCTCTAATGGCAGAAGTGTGGCACAGATCAGATGGAGCTTGTGCTTTATTTCATCACAGCAGTTTTGCTGGGAGTGTACTTCCAGACGCAAGTGTTGCTCAGCTGCTGGGCTTCAGCTGTTCCTTACATCAAGGCCCTTCCTGGAAATGCAAATATATGTGCAGAAGTTTCTGAGCCAATGCCCACACCAGCCCCACATAACACACTCCAGAGGATCCACAGAACTGAAGGTGATGGCACTCATTTGGGAACAGCTGCTGCAGTGGATCCACTGTGTTTATGGGAGGCAGCAGACATGGAAAGGGGATTTGGGGTCCAGGTGAGTTGGTCTATCCCTGGGATCACGTACCTGCCCACTCCAGGCAGCATCCTGGAGGCATTGGGAGGACACCTTAGGACAGCACTGAGGCCTCACCCTCAGAGAGACGGGCTCAGCACTCTGCAGTCCAGGAAGACACCTAAGGACTAAGCAATGCAAAGGCTTTTCTCAGATCTTAACTCAGCTCCTGGATGCAGAATTAGGCAGTCTGAAGTAATATATTACATCCAAAACTCCATTAACTCAACCTGAACAAAAACATCCCCGCTAAGCACTACCCGAGTTTGACACAAAACCCCTCTTGCTCTGCGGTTCGGGCAATTTTATCAACACTTGATCTCCTCTGACATCAGAGCTGGCTTCTGTCTGCAGATCGCTTTGTCTAGACTCAGTGTGCACAGGAGGCTTACCCAGACTGGCACCGTGTGCTTGGCAGCCTCTCGGTGCGCGTGCGTTCGCTCCCCGCAGCTTTGTTTGCGCCTCTCCCCACCAAGCCCGTGGCCAAAAACAAACACGGGATTCAGTGTGAGCAGCACTCCGTGGGACACTGAATGGGTTTTGTACAGCTTGCCCACGAAGAAAAGGATATGAACTGGTTTTCAGACATCTACAAAGGGCCCTAATCAATCCCAGATCATCAGACAAGGGCAATTGCTCAGGTGAGCTCGATTTCTGCTGTTTTTCACCATTGGAACAATTACCCAAACCTCAGTCATGTTCAATATGTAAAGTGGCGGCAAAACCCAACCACAAAAATTTTCAAGACAGCTTTTTCTGGATATAAATGCTTCAGCCTAAGGCCAGCAAGGGTCAGTGAGGAGCTGCAGAGTCTGGTGGACTTTGAATAAGAGCTGAAATGATGTTGGTGAAAGAGGCATTTCACAGTTCTTGATGGCTGGAGGGAGTTATTCCATCCAGGAATCAGCAGTTTATGTTCAGCTTCCTAAAATCCACAGGAAAATGCTTTGTTTTAAATGAGAGGATACATAGAGTCATGGATCTGAAAGCCAGAAAGAGCTTTTAAAACTACCCAGCTGCCCTCTGGTAAAAACCCTGCGATATTTCCAGAGGTAATACAGATGTGCATGGCTGAGTCATAGTGCCCTCTAGACCAACATCTGTCCTTCATTCAAAGTGCCTGAAGACTTCAGCTGAACTTCTTCCTCCATCATTACATTTTGTTTGTCCTTGGCAAGAAGAACAAAAGATTAATCATAACTATAAACCCAATATTTGGTCAACGTGACTATCCAGGTCTTGCAAGGAGTAAACAATGTGAACATTTTGGGTAAGAGCAGAACTCAGACAGGGAGCAGAGGAGTTCATGGGAAACAGCACTGTTTGCTTTCACCCCAAACCTCCCAAACTTTGTATTTTGTTCTGTGTAGTTAATATTAATCACTCAAATCAAGTTAATTATCAAGGTTTTGGGTAGTCCTTGCTTCTAAGTGTCCCTTCCTGCTCATGTTCCCATGACACACTCGCCACAGTTTGGCTGTTCATTTCTTGGAAAAGAGACTGCACAGGACTACTGGGATGAAATTTTGTCCAGCCAGAAAGAAACAGCCCAGAGATCAGAGGCACCAGTTGCAAAATGCTTCAATTTACTTAGTAAAGAATTTGTTCTCACCGGGGTTGAGCTTTCTGAAATTTGCACCAAATGCTTGAAAAGGTAGGATTTGCAGCAGATCCTCATTTGGATTGCTCCTGGGCTGCTCTGTAGGGCTTTTACTGATTTTCTCACACTCATTTGTCCCTCTGGCCATCAGATGTACATGACCTCCGTGGCTGATGGCAGATCTGCAGCAAGACAGCTGGAATGGCATGCTTGAGGTATGCACAAACTCAGGGCTGCAGAAAAAGCAGGTCCTGGGCCAACCTAATGAGAACAAGAGACAGCTGAGCTGATAGGGAGTCCTGTGTGGATGTCAATTTTCAGCCAATAGTGAAGTGTCAGGACACAACTGTTTGGCAAGTCCTTTGCCCTCTATGTGTCCAAACAGCATCGATGCCTTTGTACAACAGAGGGCTCTGGATCTCACAGGGTGCATTCCTTGCTGCTTTTCATTCACTAAAAAAAAAAAAAAAAAAAAAAAAAAAAACCACCAAAACCATAAAAAACACTCCAACAACTGCCAAACCTTCCAAAATTAGAAGTGAATCATGGGTCATTTCTATTGCAAAATCTCAGCGATAAGGCCTGATAGCTGAAATCTTCCCTTTCACGTTCAATGGCATCTTATGAGCTGTGGTGTGATGTTCCCCTCACAGAGATGGAGTAAGAGGAGATGACTCACACCTTTTCCCAGTTGTTGTGCAGACAGGCCTTCCTAAGTAACACTGTGATATATATCTGATGGCACTGATAAGAGGTTCAAGCATGTTTTAGCTCCTTGTGTAATTTCCAGCCTGTGTCCTGGAAATAAAACAACCAGAAAATCCCAGCTTGTTCCATTGGTCTTAAAACGAAGCGTATTGTGGGCATCAGTGGGAAAAGTGCAGGCCAAGTTTATTAGAAGTATGAACTTAGAGACCTATAAAGGAAATTTAATGTCAAAAAAAAAAATGTGCAGACTCTGGAGAAAACCTTGCTGGTGTCAAGATATGCAGAATAGCAGAATAAATTTGCTTAGATCCTCAGACAATCTTACCTCTAATTAGAGTTGCCTGAGGCAGAATCTGTCAGTTCAGGGATGGAAATAGCAGACTGGGGACAGGCTGCCGGCCCTCACACTGCTTGGGAGCTCACAGACTGCTTTTCCATGGCTCTACAGCATTTAATTCACAGGCATCAGGATCCAAAATAAGGCCGGAGAAGTTTTTCTGCAGAGTCAGATTGGAGGCAGGTTGAGCTGAGGAGTGATTTTGCAATGGAAATCTGACAACTGCTGTACACCAAACCCCCTTCTGTTCAGCTGACCACAGATTTCAGGGAGCTTAGGAGAAATGAAGCATGGATTTAAACTGAGAGAGGGCAGATTTAAATGGGATATTAGGGAAAAATTCTTCCCTGTGAGGGTGGGGAGGCCCTGGTTCAAGTTGTCCAGAGCAGTTGTGGCTGCCCCTGGATCCCTGGAAGTGTCCAAGGCCAGGCTGGACGGGGCTTGGAGCAACCTGGGATAGTGGAAGGTGTCCCTGCCCATGACAGGGGGTTGGAATGCTATTTAAGGCCCCTTCAAACCCAAGCTGTTCTATGTTCTGTGATTCTATGACCAATTAAGCATTATGATTCCAGGAACAGTAATTCCCATGTTATTTATTTCAGCTTCCCAGAAAGCCTCCAAGGAACCCTGACTAGGTTTCCTAGCCTTGGTGAGCAGTCACCTTGCCTGCACATTAAGTCATTGTCTGTCATTCCCACCTTACCACTGCAACAGTGCTTTTCCAGGAACCTCCCACAGAGAGTTTTCCAGGCAGATAAGGATTCGTTTTTCTTGAGCAGGAGCCATGGTGTTCTATAATAGCAGTCATCACCACCATCTCCTGTGCCAATGAAGGCCACAAGCTAACTATAGGATGCCTGAGGAGCTATTTCCTGCTATTCTTTCACTTTCCACCAGCTGTTGTTGTTATTATTTAACTTACTATTAGTTTCAAGTATGATGCAGCATCAAGCAGTTGTTCTTATTAAGGAAAAATAATTGGCTGTCTGGCCCACACTTGGATGAAAGCTCATTTCTCCCTGGGGAGTTTTCAGCATTAGTTCATCTCCAGCAACAAAAGCTGTGATTTTAGCATCCTCCAAAACACAAGATTACAGTAAAAGTGGAAATGGGGTAGTAAAGGAAAGTTCTGAATTAAAGTTCTTCATATGGACAGTTAACAGGACGGTCACTTCTGTGTACAAAAAAATTCTAGTAAAATAAACACACCCTGTAAACTTCCTGGGCTCTAAATCATCCTGCTAAATTTGATTATCACTTAAGTGATTTAGAAAGCAAGATGTTCTCTGCGTTATGAGAGTTTATTCACAATGTCAGCTAAAACTGATAGACACTGCAGTAATTCAAACCAGAGGGTGGGGGGAAAAAAAGGAGTTATGAAAACTTGGCTTAGGCTGGAGACCAGAGAAGAAATTGAAGGAAGAGCAGCATTTTTGAGGGAAGGGCGAATTGAAGGAATGAAGTTTTGAAATTCCTGTCTTTCCTGCCTCCCCAGCAAGCAGGAGAATCCAACGCTCCCTGGCTTCACGGGGAACAAAGCAGAGCTTGAAGCTTTCAGCTCCGCTGCTCCCACTGGCTGTGGTTCCCTGGCTGCCCAGCCCAAGCCCCAGCTCTTGTGTACACACAAACCAGCCTGTGGCTTGCTCCAAGCTTGAACCTGGTGAAAGAAAGGTTCTCCAGAGCTCTGGACCGTGCTGGCACTCAACACTGAACCCCCTGGGTGTCAGGAATCCCAATGCTTGAGTGCTGAGTAGAGGAGGGTCTCCAGCCCTGTTCCTGGGAAAGGCAGATCACTGCTGCTCCACTCCAGCTCTCACAGACTCTGAGTTAAACCACCTGTGGGTCTCTGCAGCTCTGTCCCTTCTGCTGACCCTGATGCAATCCCTGCTTCAAAAGATGCACATCCTCTGCCTACTGCACAGGGCTGAATTATGAATGGGAATGAATTTTCCAAGCTGGTGTTGACATCCCAGCCAGGAAGATGACACAGCTTGGCAGCAGCCAGCGCAACAAAGAGGTGGCAGGAGAAGATGCCACCTCTCCTGCACAGCAACTGCTCTGCACCAAATACCTCAGAAGACTTCCAGAAAGCCTCCAATAATTAACAGCATAAAACTAACCGTGTGTCAAACATTTCACGGCAGATATCCAAACTGTAAATGAGTATCTGTTAGAATTTTACTTGGAAAAGAAAAACAATAGAGGAAGATTTATTCTATATTAATGCTCTAGAACATTTCCTTACCTATCTCCCTATCCAAGAACTTTTTCAGTTCAGTATCCCATCTGGGCTCAGCACCATCCCTGCTATATCCCATTTGCCTCTCCTTAGCTTCCAATAAATTTTGAAACAAATCAGCAAAAGTGGGAGAGGCTCTCAGCATTTTATGTAGCTGGAATAAAAATGGGCACAGAGGCATCTGTGTGATTTCCTTCCATCCTGGGGAAAAAATCAGAGCATGAGAGTAGGCTTACAGACATGCCTGCCATGCAGGAGGCAGAGGAATGTTTGTGAAAGCCTGGACAGCACTGAGCCTGTGCCTTGCTGCCCTGAGATTCCCAACAGCAGCTCCAATCCACAACAACAAACTCAAGCTACAGCATGGAAATATTAAAAAATCTGGACATGAACTAATAAACTTGAGAGAAAGAAAAGAATTTCAAGTGCAATCCCAGGAAGGGCAGGAACTGGAAACCCTATGTTTGGGTTATCTGGGGATTTAAACCTTCAATAAGGGAGATTTACACTGGTCCAGAACAAGGTATGTGGACCCACCATGTCCAGCCTCAGAGATTTAAACAGCTCAGATGTAAACTCTCTGGGAGTTTGTGTCTTGGTCAAGAAAAAAGGTCAAGAAAACCATAAAAAAGCTCTTTTGTAACATTTATTTCAAATTTTCTATCTGAGACAGGGAAATGGGCAACTTGATCAATCTGCCATCAGAAATGTCTTTATTAAGATGCTCTGGAAGAGCCTGGCAGTGAGCACGGGTGGGTACACAGCTGCCAACCCAGGACATACCCAGGTGTCAGGGGTTACCTGCCAGCCCTGGCTCCAGCCCAGCCCTGACAGCACGTCCTGACTGTTCTCCAGAATGTGAACTGCAGGAAGCAAAGGCTGGCACTGCCAAACTCAGCTTTGTGTCTTTTATTGTAAAGGTCTGACTCCTTTTTCCTGCAGTTCTTAAGTGTGGCCCTTTGAGCATAATTGAATGAGACAGAAGCAAAAATTTAGAGGTTTCTGCTTTGGAAAGAGATGTGACACTCGTTTATTGTTAACCACAAAACACAGGCCCCTTTTCTTTCTTCTTTTTCCTTTTTCTTGGTGTCAACTTCACAGTTTCTGTTACTTCAAAATAACTTGGGATTTAACAGAGCCTAAGACCCTAAAATGTTCTCATCAGCACATTGGGATGCCCCTTCTTCAGGGATTGCAGCCACCAAGCATCCTGAGAGTTTGGCTGCCACCAGAGCAGGACCAGAAAAGCAGAGCCTCATTTTCACCTGCACCAAACACCTAATTTATTCCACTTTTTATAACATCTTTCTACCTCCCACACCATGCCACTTTCCAGAGGCTGCAGCAGAATTTCCCTGTTTTCCAGAATATTTCTCTCCAGATGAAACTTTCTGTCACCTGCATGAGAACTGAGATTTGAAGTGCATGTTGTCAGTAATGACCTACTTCAAGCAATTTTGTGAGTTCAAGTTTGGGGGTGGGCTGCAATGATGGTTTTCTGTCACCTCCTGCACAACCCAGGGTGACCCTTGTCCTGAATTTTTCCCCACACAGTGGTGCCTGAGTCATGCTGAGCACCCAGAAGAAAACAACTCAATTTTGGCTTTAGTGATGGAGCATACTACATGTCCCATCCATAACTCAAATCTTCATGAGGTGTCTTATAGTTGTCTACTTCCGCCATTAAAATTTTTAACTTTGTTTCCAGCCTAGATTTGTCTGGATGCTGTATCTTGTTGTATCTCCTTTTGATATGCAAAGGAGAATCTCATTCCTAAATCAGCTTTCATCAAATTTTAAGTCAATTGGCCAAATACTGTTTTAAAGTAAAATTTTAAAATATTGGACAGCCTATGATGACAACAGGGGCAAAATTTAGGACATTTCCATATTAATGCTTTGTCCTCAGCAGTGTCCATTCCAAAGTCAAACAGTGATGCAGGAGCAGGATAAAAATTCTGCAAATGTGTGAGCCAGCATTCATGTACTCTTGTGATTTAAAGAGTCACCATTTCCTGAACTATGAAAGTACCATAAAATAAAACATTTCTTGGATGTTCTCTGACACAAGCAAAACTTTCTCAAAGTCAGTGGGAGACTTTCCACTTCCATTAGTGGGCATTTTGTCAAGTTTTGACTTTTTTTTTTTTTTTTTTTTTTTTTTTTTGTAAGTGAAGCTCCAAATCCTACAATAATTTGAACTTTATTGCCTATGGAAGAGAAAAGCAGCCAAAAAAACCTCCCAAATAAATGTATGGAAAAGAAACAGCAAAACAAGGTTTCCCCAAACAGCATTCACTGGTAATACAGCTTTGTGACTGCTGTCATTTTTTAATATATTTCCAAGGAAAAACCAAAGGAAATATATTATTTATCCACATTTCTGCCAAGAAGGCAGTTCCCAGAGTATACGTTTAATGACAGAATCACAGGAAGACAATTTTTCCCATCTTTTTAAGCTCCCTGTCCATTGCAAAAAAAAAACATCAGCAGGAAGAAATCCCACACAGAAGGGGCGGGGGTAAGGACATGTCTGATGGAAGTGAAACAATTCTTTGGAGCTGAGCTGGTTTGAAAGGGCTCTGGTGAGCAGCTCGTCATCTACTGGAGATTGCCCAAATCCAAGGTCTCACTGGAGCTCATCAAAATAGGCTGTCCATGGATTCAGCTGACAGGACAGTGCCAAATATCTGTCCCAGAGGAATTCCTCAGACCTGCTGAGATCATGAGGTTTTTTTCTTGGTTTCTTTTTTTTTTTTCTGTTGGTGGTGCTGGGTTTTTTTTTGTTTGGTTGTGGGTTTTTTTGGTTTGTTTTTTTTTTGGGGGGGGGGGGGGACTTGGGGGGGGTGTGGTGGGACAAGTGTTATGTTGTTTTTCCCCCAAGTTGGAAATGGAGAATTTAATTTCTTCAGAAGGGGAATTTGCAGAAGGACAGCTTATCTGGACCCTTGGCCATCAAGCAAAGCCAGGCTCAAGCTGCTCCACAGCACTCAGTGAGAGCTGGCAGTAATTCCTGGTGGGAGATTAAAGGTGATTTGGAGTGAGGCAAGGACCACCCCTCATGCAGCATTTCCAGCTAAACTGAGGTAGAAATGTCTGCTATAAACAATGTTATATATGTAAACCTCCCTCATACTTAAAACCAGGCTTGAAAAAAGTACTGGTGGAAGAAGAAACACCAACAAATCAAAAGTGGCAGAGGATAGAAGGCAGATTTTAGAAAGGCCTGAACAAGAGGGCTCCTATGGAAGGGCAGACAGAGCACAGCCATCCATGAGCTCACAGGAACTTTCTCCCCAGCAAGGGAGGACTTAAAGAGTCAAATAAGTCCCTGAAATTCATACAGGGCCTTCAGGGATGGAAAATATATTACCTGAAGAGACAAATTCCCCAATCAAGACCACAAAAGCCCTTAAAATTATCACATGAGCTGGTTCAGACCGTCTGGCAGGACTCGTGCAGAGCAGCAGGAGCCTCGGTGTGGGGATCTGATAAATCACAAGCCACTGCTGTGCTGCTGATGCAAAGAAGAGACCCATCAGGGACCAGTCAGAATCTGTCCAGGACAGATTTGTGCTGAGACAGGACTGTCTGACCAAGACTGGACCTTGGCAATGACCTCTGCAGGGTGCTGGAGAGAGCCAGGAATTGTGCTCTTGATGGAGATTTCCTGGGGGGAAATTGGAGAAACCAATCTGCTAACCTGGTGGAGCCCAGTTGTTCCTGCATGGGCTTCCTCAGGAGCTGCTGTTTCTGCCCTGCTTTTGGTTAAGCATGGCAAAAGTGTTTCCTAACTCATGGCAAAGAGCTTTAAACTGAGTGATCTCCACTGACTCACTCAAAGTAATACCGGGGCTTCCAACGCCAAAAAGGACGTAGTGCTGGAGGAGTCAGAGTTTGAAGGGCTCAGCGACTGCTGTGATCAAGGGCATTGGAATTTCTATTAGGAAACACAAAAAAATGCTGTCAAATCTACCACCCTGCTAAAGAGAAAGGTCTCCTCCCTGTCCCACATGGATATCTTGACGTGAGAGAATCGAGGGAGTCTTGTCAAGTGTGCAAAAAGGGGTGCAAAAGCAACACAGGAGTGTCTTGGAGGCTGGGGAGAGGAGAGGTAAAATTAGAACTGTCAAAATTAACCCAGATGGAAGTTTCGATGAGGAAAACAGTCTCAGATGTTTTTCCAGCCACAAACATGGAGAGGGAAAAAAGTGTTGTGGTGCAGTGAAAATGGAGCAGAAATCAGAGAACTGAGGGCTGCTCCAAGCCTGTCATCCCTCCCCAGTGCTCAGCAATGGGCTGCTCCAAGCCTGGGGTGGAAAACAACGAGGGGATGTGGAAAGGATGGAGCTGAGAGGGACCCACAGCCACAGCATCACATGGGGAAGTCTAGAGGGATGGGGGAATCTCCCAGCTGGGGTTTGAAAAGTGTTTGAGAAACTGCACATCAGGAGTGAGGATTTGTAACCCCTGAAGGTGCAATAACTGCATTTAGGGAATGGAGCAAGGAGAAAGGGACAGCAAAGGCACTGTCAGGTCACTGAATCTGAACTGACAGCAAGGCAAGCCTTCAAAAGCACTTTTTCAAGAAATATTAAGACATTGTGAATCAGGCTTTGCTTCCATTCCTGTTTCTTCCAAGAAATGGGTCCCAGCTTTTTTCTGGCAGGACATGAGTCATTCTGCCCACCCTCAGTGAAAGCCTGTTCCGTCTGGATGGAAAGAAGAAAGCCCCTGGCACACAGAACTTTCCTTCCTGGGCATCCTCTGGGTAACACACTTGGAGCCTGAGCTGCCATTCATTTTTGGCAAATGACTAATAATGACTTGCAAAATTCACTACTATGTTTTTCATCACAGCTGCTCTGGGAATACATTTTTGGCACTCAAAGCACTGCTACCATCATGACAAAACCAATTATGCTAGCTAAAAGAAAAAACAGGCCAAAAAGATATAAGGTTATTGTTGGGGTAAAGGCAGGGGAATTATTGAGATGAGTTGTCTACAAAATAGCTTAAGAGAGTTGATTTCTTATTATGACATCATGAGTTAGGCGGGCTCAATTATGATGAGTGATAATCATGACAAAAAGTGTTCTAGCTATGGCCTTGGGAGATGAAAATTGAGGGGAGGAATTAGCAGGGGATTGACGGAAAAAAAGAAGAAATAAAATTGTCATCTTCAGTATATGTTAAGCCAATAGAAACTGGCTTAAATTACAGTGTGAGAGTGGATTAGCATGAAAAGTAACTCCACAAAAGCAGAACGAGGATTATTTTATGGTGTGCTTCTATATAAAGTCAGGCACCCTGAGGGAGGATTAGGGTTTAAAGGGGTCCTGGCAGTGCAAAGAACCCAAAAAAGTGAATCTGCCTGGTCCCCAGGCAGAGACACATTTCAAATTGGAACTGCATCCTCAAGTGTTACCCTCATCACATAGCACTTTTTAGAGATCCACCTATGAAACTGAAGGATTTTTATGCCTCCTTAAGTGCTCAGAATCCCGTAGTCCTGGTTGTCAAAAATCTGTCCTTTTTTCTCCTGAATTTCCTTATTGTAAAGGTATACCTGGACTTTAGCTGACCTCCTGACACTGTCCTTAGGATGCTGCAGAACTGTAATATCCTCACCACCTCCCTTTTGCTTGGATAACTAAGCCAGCATCTCTCAGTTCCTTCACATCACTTGGCCCTCCCTTTCCCTGGGGCTCTGCGGGCTGCTGAGCATAATCCAGGTGGGAAACCTGACCCCTGGAGGCTCCCTCTGCCCTGGAATTAGGGGGCAGCTGGGTGCTGAGAAACCACCTCTGAGAAAAGGGCTAAAAAACAAATAAAACCCTGCGAGAGCCAAGGAAAACTGGAAGTAACGAGATGATTTGTGTAAACTTTAAATTGAGCAAGTTTCATGGAGGAGGCTCGGGTTACGTTTTGCGGGCAGGGAGAGGCAAACTCTGGCACAGCAGCGGCGGCTTCAAGGCTTCAAGGAGAGGTTCTGTCCTCGCCACCTCTGTGCCATCCTCCACACCACGGAAAAGGCAGGCAAATGGATCCTTTCAGGTTTGCTCTATGCTGAAATGAAAGGGGAAAAGTGCCAGAATAATCTGAGTTTTGCCTGTCAATCCTGAGCTGTTGGAAACAACTGAGTGTTTGTGACGGGCACGAGCAGGCAAGGAGCAGCCTGCCCACTCCTGGCAAAGCCTCCAGTCTGGGAGCTCCAATTTTACCTGGGGATTGCACAGGAAAGGAAAACACATTTCTGGGTCTTACAGGACATTTTTTGCCCGAGCATAGGTGGAGGGCTAAGGCACAGCTCCCCTGCAGACCACCCACCACCTCCTCACAGCCAGCTCTTGTTCTCCCGCTGGTGTCTTTGGGACACCCTGGCATGGCCAGAGACCAAGAGCAATTTGGAAGCTAGAAAAACATAAACAGCTGCAGATTTAGAAAACAAGAGATAGAGATTTTTGTGATAGAGCTGTCACTCCAAGAGTGAGACATAACTATAAAGTCAAAATGGAAAACCTGTCTGGCTTGGGAGCATGGAAAATGCACTGAGGGCAGGAGTTATGCAATGTGGCAAGATGTTTATCACTTCTGTGTTTTTTCCACCTCTTTTTCTGAAACTGAAGAAGAGAATTAGAAAATGGGCTGCTGGGGGTGAGAGAGAAAACAGGGACCCTTCACTTCTTGGGCTGACATTTCAAAAGTGTGACACAGCAATGATGGCACAGGAAAATTTTAAAGGATCCTCTGGTTTGCTTATCTCTGACTACTTTCAAGGAAGATTCAGATGAGACAGTGGTGATAGAAAAGGGGATAGACCCTCTCCTACCCAACAGCTCCTCAATAGCAGCAGCTCCTTAATACCAATGCTAACAGAGTCAGGGCTCAGTTCAGGAACAGAGTCTGTGCCACACTTGGCATCATCAGAAACCCCTCCTGTCTCCACACTCAGCAGCACCTCAGAAATGCCTTTCCTAGGGGATTAAAATCAAACCCAAATGCTCCTGTCCGTCCAAATCCAGAGGAGATGACAGCCGAGGGGGTCGGGCAGGAAAGTCGGGAAAAGTTCACAAGAAACGCTTGTGGGTGGTAGAGTGACGTAACCCTTTAGGTAGCATCCAGCATTTTGAGGTCAGCCATCCATTAACTTTCCATTAGAAATCTGGCAATCTACAGGCTTGAGCATTGCAACATTGGATTTCTGTGTGCCAGAGAGGGTGTGCACCCACGGGCTGCCCCTGCACCCTGCTCCCCTGGGTGCACAGGAGCTGCTGGGGACGTCCAGAGCCAGCAGCCGCTCGTTCCTGGGAAAAATGAGTCAACACTCGGACCAGAGACACATTCCAGTGTCCAGGAAAACAACTGGAACCTTGAGTGGTCTTGCAACATCCAGCCACTCAATAGAGTGAAGCAATCGCTCACATGAACTGGTCTTCAGCTCGTTTCAGCCACACTGCAGTGCCCAGGAGCAGCCAGGAGCAGAGGCGGCTCCTCCATGGTTTACCAGTGCTGAGTGACCACCAGTGACCTCTCCCAGCCCACCTGCCCAGTGTGGGCAGTGAGCTGTGTGCTGGGCACCCCTAAAATGCAGAAAAAGCCCTCTCTGGCTGCTGTGTGGGCAGAGGCAGTGCAATCCTGCCTTTGCAGGCATGCAAAACTGCTGCCCTGGGAGGAGGAACCACCTCCTCATCCTCCATCCCAAGTACACCGAAACAGCAGCAGCAGATTTGCATTTCTGACACTTCAACAGTTACATTAGATTTGGCTGGGCTTTTTTTCCTTTCTCTTGCAAGCCTGAAAAATGTTTATGGTCTAAGGAAATTATTTTAAAAAACCTTAAAAATCCAACAAAACCTAGCAAAACTGAGTATAATTTTTCCATGCCAAGGAGGGGGGGTTTTTAAACAATTTTAAGGCAAAACCTTTGTAGTTACAGTGGTACATTTATCTTGAAGAAAAAGTGGTGAAAAACAAACATTTCAGAGGTAAAAGCAGCTCAGCCCTAGCAGGTGTTTTATGATGCTAACAGTGCCAAGTGAGGAAAACATCTCTCCATTACAGATGCAATTGTCTGTTTGAACTGAAAACACAGACTTTGGAGAAAGAAACAGAGAAACGCCTGACTTCCAAAATATTTAACTTATTTTGAGCATTTGACCAGTAGGAGGGAGCAAAGCAGGGACAAAACCACTCGTGTGGTGCTTCCAAATGTACATATACTATTCACGCTTTTCATAGCTGAGTGGTTAACAACAAAGACAATCACATTCTTGCCACAGCTGATTAAACAGTTGATCCCACGGACCCCAGGCTTCTCAGACACGGTTGTTTGCTGTAAGCAGAACCAGCAAAACAAAAACAAGGCTGAAGAGGAGATGTTCATCTGCCGTGGCTCGGGTTCAGGACAGCAACCCCAGCCAGAGCCCTGCATAAATATGAAACACGTCCTGTTTACACTAAAATTAATGCAATTTAGCCAGAACTTTGCAGGGTCAGGAATGTGGAGGTGTGCTTAAATTTCGTAGCTGAGCTGGGATCTGAGTTGTGCCTCTCCTGCTATCATCAAAGAGCTGAAGTTGCCAAGTCCTGTGTACAGGACTCCTGGATCTCTGCTTTGTTTATGGGTTTATGTCCCAGCGTTCAATCCATGTTTTCTTGGCTGTACATAGAGTGTCCCACCAGCCCAGCTGGGCAACTTTAGTCGATGTCTTAAGCACGCAAACAGCTCTCCATTTGGAAAAGCTTTGATTCCCGTTGAGCCTGTGAATAAACACATCACCCAAGAGTCCATTCTCCACCTACAGCTGCTCCCATGGGGCTTCCTGAATTATGTTACATGGAATATCTGCCTTGTGGAGAAATACATCCCGTTGAACTTAAATGATCTGTCCTTTCAGCAGGCATACACTCATTCCTAGTTACATACCACAAATTCCTATCAAAATTATTTTACATCCAGCTTTGTTTTGCGTTTTTGGAAGCACTGAATGTTGTCTCCTTAATGTGCCTTTGTGAGAAACAATTGCATTTGTATTGGCAATCGTTTTTTCTAAGATATTACTAAATCTCCAGTCCTCTCCCTGTGGAATGACAAGTTGGATAAATAAGAAAGCTGGCTTCTCACCGCTTTTTTGCAAAAGAGGAAAAAAATGTACTTTACTATGTGGCATGAGAGACAGTATTTCCACATAGCAGCAACCCTCTCTCTGGAAAAAAATTAAAATCCTGCAAGCCTTTCACATTTTAGCCCAAGCAGAGTATTTGCTCCAAAGCAAAAATGCTCAGAATGTTCTAGAACTGAGTCCACTTTTGATATTCAATATTCATTAATTACTTTTGCCCCTGTATCATTTTTTTTACAGCAAAGCTGAGACCTGAACCCAGCTGACATTTTTTGTATTTCCCCAATGGTGTAAGGAAGAGCTGGAAACTTGGAGCACAAGACCTGAAACGATGTCCCCTTGCAGGAAGCATGTGGAATTTGGAGAAGACCACCACAAGCACAAGCCTGATATCCCTAATATATGTAATGTTTTATATATATATATATTTGACAGCAATGTCAACCTTGTAAAACCTTGTAAGAAATGCCATGTTTCATTTCTTGGTGTGTTTAGTGAGGGAACTTTAGCAAGGGTGAAGGGGTTTTTTCTTGGCCCTGTACTTGCTAAACTGAGATCAAGTTGGTCCTTCCAAGGCTTGGCCTTAACCCTGAGAGAGGAGACTGTTCTACAGGTCATAATGACCCACCACCCAGGGCCATGATCTGTAGGGTCTGGTGTCCTGGGGTTTGTGAATTACTGGAGTTTTTCCATAGTTAAATGCCTCTGAAGCTGCAACTCCATTTTATATTTAGTTAATGGAAACCAACTGGAAATATTCCCGTTGACTCCCAAGGGCCATGCCTCAAAACATAATGTATTAATGGAATAAACCACCCTGTTAAATCACCAGAAGTCATGGACAGACTCATTCCTCACCCCTAAGCCCCTGTCCAGATGACACAACTCCTCTGCAAGGGAGGAGCAAGGGAGTTAATCCGGGGACTAAAGTCTGGGCTGCTGAAACGCAAATTTCACACTCCCTCCAAACAAACACCTCTGGATGTGGGAAAAAGGAAAATCAGAGCATGGTCCCCAGGGTCAGACCAGAATGATCCTGTGACAGCTGTACAGCAGCCAAATCCTTCCCTGCCTATCCCAGAGCTACATAGGTATTAAGGAAAGTGCAGCCAAGAAAAGGCTGCCACGGCTCATTAGAGGGCAAGGATGAGGAAAAAAAAAATAGAATCAGAGCATCATTTAGTTTGGAAAAGACCTTTGAGATCATCAAGTCTAACTGTAAGCCCAGCACTGCCAAGTCCACCACTAACCCGTGTCCCCAAGTGCCACATCCACATGTCTTTAAAATGAGCTTCCTCTGGAAAAATTGGATTTTGCTGCCTGGAATACATCTCCATACACTCAGCCCAGCTCGGAGCTAGAGGGCCCTGCAGCTCTTGGAACCTTCTGCTGCAACTTTCCATCCAAAAGCTCCACGTGGACTCACTTGTAAATGGCAAGAGATTAGAGAACTTCCCGTCGTCATCACTTATTCACCAAAAGTTTGGAAAAATCTTGCTTTCCGCAGGAAAAAAAAAAAAGGAGAGGGATCAGATCTTGAGGGAAGGGGAAAATAAAATGTTTATGGTGTGCATTACCTAAAAAAATAATTCATATGATGAATCTTTATCTTAAAAGCCCTGGACTAAAAACAAATAAATGAATCATTGAAATTATTGTGGCAAAAGGCATGTTTCATGTTATTTATGTGTTTAATGTTCCTTTTAGGGTTAGGTTTTTTCCCTTCCTATAAAGAAAGGCAGTTTTCTTAGCATTGCTGTGAATACCAATGTCAAATTCTATTTTAACGGTGTTCAGTGATGCATGAACATCCCAAAGGCAGAATTTTAAAAACACTAAAACCATTTGTTAAAGAGCAACTAGACAAATTGAGCAGTTCTCTTTCCCTGCAAGCTTTAGAAAGACAGGTCAAAATATGGCTCCACATGGAGAGTGCCTGAGGAATATATTCATTGACTTTACCTGAACTTTGGATCAGACCCACAGAAGTATTCTACTGTTGGCAATTGTTCTTTGCGTACAAAATTATTGATAAGATTATAAAAAACTCAAGCACTTATTAAATGGCCAGGGGTTTTCCAACCAGACAATGTGGTACATTCTCCAGAAGCCTTGAAGCTGCCACTTGGGGTGGGAGATGCCTTTTGCAACAACAGAGCAGCAGTGATGGGACTCCAGGAGCTCCTAAACAAAGGCAGAAGATCTCCTGTCTTGTTTTTTGCATTTTTTTTTTGTTTTTTTTTTTTCTTTTTTAAGAAAGGAAGAAGTGAAGGGAAGCCTGCTATGAAAACCAAAGGAAATGTCTCAAGTCCAGCCATGTCTTTTGAGAACATCAGGTTTCCATTCACCAAGACAGCAACCTCATCTTTGCTGGTTCCTCCAAAGTTACCGGATCCACTTGTTCCAAGGATACCCCTCTTCCCTCTTCTGATGTGATATTTCTGGCTTCATCCTTGTGTATTAGCTATCCAAACAGGAATTTTCTTCCTTGATTCACATCTTCTCACCTCTTTTCTTTTTTTATTTCTTTTCCTTTTCACTCCATGTGACACACCAAGAGTACAACACCATTTATATCCGTGCCCCACCTGACCTCCAGCCCAGTGAGGGACTCACACATAGGACTAATTTTAAGCACACAATTAGCATATGTGATTTAATGGGTGCATTTCATGAGTTTAAAATTACATATATTTTAGAGCAGTGCTGGTTCAGGGGGCATATTCCTGTATTTATGTTGTAGCTTCAAATTCTTCATAATTACATTGCCCTTCCTGCTCCCTTTAGACATTTCCCTCTTTCCTCTGTGTCAGGAAGAGCCTTTCTTTTCACAGTTTCTTCACCAGTTTATGATAACACAATCTTCATGGCGTTTCCCTTGGCAGCAGGTCTTGGGCTGAAATTATTTAATGACCTGATCATTAATTGATTACAGTTTGTTGTTGTGTGCACTTGGTGTCCCATGGAATATGAACCCACCAGATCTGAAGAAGTCCATCTAGGATAAGGAGTCCAAATTTCTAAGGACTGAAGAAGATGCCCATTTCCCTCTGCTGCCATGATTCACCTGTGATCTTCCTCCAAGGAATACCTGCAGGGAGCTAGCAGGATTTTCCCTCAGCCGGTCACTACAGGCTACATCTTTCCCACAGAGTTATTAGAACTCTTAATTCCTTTACAACTTCTTTTTGGTTATTATTTGTTTTGGGGTTTTTGTTTTGTTTTGAGTGGGTTTTTTATTTTTTGTCTTTGGTTGTTGGTTTTTTGTTTTTTTGTTTTTTTTTTTTTGAGGCAACAGCAGGTTTTCAAAAATACATTTAATTAAAAAAAAAAAAAAGAAAAATCAGTGGTAAAAGTGTTTTAGGAAGTGGAGGTGATTGGCTTACTGAATCTTTTCCATGTAGCAGGAAGACACGTGGTTCTAAAGAAAAGCAAAATACAGATTAAAAAAAAAGCTTCAAGAAAATCATGAATGGAAAATAAATGAAATAAAATAAAAATCCCAGTCTCCCCAGTAAGGTAAATGAGGGAAATGAATGCCACCTGGACTGCAGCAGGTATGGGCCTGCTTGGCTTTTCCACAAGAGGAAAAGAAATTCACTTTTCTCCCCTCCTGTGTCCCCACTTTTCATCCATCTTAATTTGGTCACATTATTTTGTCAGCCATCTGCCTGGCTCCAAGTCAAATAACCTTCCTCCTTCTGCCTTCTGCAGGACACAACAGAACCAAGGCAGGGAATACAGAGTGTGGAACTGAGCACTCCTGGCACCTGGGATGGATAAACCTGAGTTTAAGCCTCGCTCAGTTCAGGTTCATAGGTCTCCCCTTTAAAAACCTGCTGAAATGCTTTGAGTAGCTGAAATTAGCCTTGTAAATACCCTGCTGCCGTGCCCAAAAAAAGCCATGGAGCCTTGATTCCCACTGAAATATTAAAGCATTTTGTTATTTTCTTAATGCTGCTGCTGCTGCCTTTCGAGGAGCAGGTGGCCTTAGCACAGATTAGTTAAACAAACACATGGAAAGGAAGAGTTATTCTGGCAGAGGGGGGGGAATGGAAGCCAATATTTCTTCTTACTGAGGTCCAAAGTGGGTGCCTGTGAACTCACAGGCAACGTGTGCACAGGAACTTGTCACTGTTTGCTATGTGACATGGTGACAGGGATTTACCAGCTCGAGGGGAAAGTAAAAACAAAACCCTATCCGGAGGCAAAGCCTGGCTAAAAGACCAGAACAAATTCTGTCTTTCCCTTGGGAAGATTCTTGTGGAGACAAGAAAAAAATAAGAATAAATTTAAAATAAAATAAAATAAAATATAAAATAAAATAAAATAAAATAAAATCACAGGCATCGGGCAAGCGACAATGACTGAAGATACAAAGTCACTGTCAGGTGAGAGGGAGATGCAAAACAGTCATTTTTTGATGAGAAAAAATAGAAGAAATAGCTATTTTTGCAAGGGTGAGGGGAGAATTAGTGCCCAAACATTAGGATCCACTGCCTAAAGGATAAGCAAGTGCTAAGGGCTAAGGATTTGAAAGGATTTCATGCTGTTTCTTGGGTCTTTTTGGGGGGGAGGGGAGGGTGGGAATGTAAAGGAAACAGGGGGAAAGGGGAGAAATATGTAGTAAAAACATCATGAGAAATATCACAGTAGCGAGGAGAGAAGGCAGCTGAAAAAGTCAAGGATAACTGAAGAAGCACATGAAGCATGACCTTGAAATGAGACTGATGAAGTGAGTTTTTTGGGTTGAGTGCTGGCTGGAAAAGGGGAGTTGGACCACTGCCCAAGGAAACTGCCTCCTGCTATTTAATTCCTAATGAGTTCAGGGAACAAGGATTTTGCCCAGGCTTTGAAATAAACAGGATTGTGTTAAAGAAATACTTGAGACCATCATTAATATCTACTTCTAGTGGGAAAAAAAGCCCTGAGACCCACATCCTGGCTAATCATTTGGGTCAAAAAGGTAACATCAGATGAATTTCAGTGCTATACATTATTTGTAGGGCCCAATAATATTATGTGTTTGCTTCATGGGTCTTCAGAAGATAAGGGTAATTTCTAATAAATTATTATATTAATTAATTATATTGTTCTATTAATTAATTACTCTAGGACTTCAGCATTGTAGTTTCTTATTTTCATTCCTTCCTGTGCCATTTTTCCATCCCTATAATCATCCTTCCTGTTTATGCAAGTTCCATATGCACAGTGGCTACTAAAAGTCAGCTGTTAAAACTGTTTACTCTAAATATTTACACTGTGGCTATTAGTGAAATCTGTATCTCTGAATGGATGATGGATGGCAGAGGGGTCTAAGCCGAGAGACACTGAGGGATAAACAGGGGAAAGTCACGTGTGTAGTCTGGGAATGCTGCTTCCCACTCCCTGGAAGGCAGAAAGGAAAGTCATGTGCTTGGGACATTTGCTCTGAAAAATGCTGAGAAGCACAAGGTTATTTGCTGATGTCCAGGTTGGATCCCCTTTTCTCCAGGGAATCCTGGGGTCTGGGCTGCCAGTGGGCATCCAGCAGCTACTGGATGAGCCCTGGAATCCATCACCTTCTGGAAAGGATGGATCCTAAGTGTCCCTCTTCTTTGTGTCCTTTCAGAAGCAACTGGTGTGGCAAAGCAGACTTTCTCTTGAGAAAGAGACACTGAAGAAATAAGGAAATGCCCTCCAAACAGTGAATTATTGGCGAAGAGCAGAATTAAAAATATTTGGGAAGAGCAGAAAGAAGCAGGTATTGATATCCATGAAATATCTGCTGGAGTAACAGTTTGGGCTTTATTAATAGGAGTTTTTCCACACAGTGCTGTCACATCAAGCTTCAAAGAGGAGTCACCTACATAGCTCTTCCAGCCAAGCCTGACATCCTAATGGCACAAAAGCAGAGAGTTGGAAAGGTGACATTCCCTGGAAACCTCTGAACAGACAAGTCAATATATCTCAGCACAGAGACTGGCCTCATCCCATGCTTCTAATCAGAGTTGTGGGAATTATTTATCAATCAGGATAGCACGTAATCCTAAAGCACGTGCTTGAGTTCCTGGTTTAAGCCCCAGCATGTGTTTAGATGCTGTTTTGCAGGGCTGAGCTCTGCTGATGACCCAGCTGATGCACGTCACGGAGCGTATCCTACAGGGAAATAACTTGGCAGTTTACTCTGGATTTAAGATAGGACTTGTGAGCACATGGAAAGCACTGCATGACTTGTGCCTGCACGACGTGAGGGTTTGGGAAATGTTCCATGTGTTACTAAACCCATTTGAGATTCTGAACTCTGCCTCCTTTGTTTTCGTTTTAATTCCTAGAAAAATGGAAAATCCACAGGGAGATGACCAGGCTAATAAGGCTGATGAGTACCTATTCTTGAGGATTCATCCTAGAGAACGTAATTTTTCCTGATCAACAGCAAGCTGGAGAATAAAGACAGGTATGGGGCTCCTCTGAGAGCTGAGATGCAGAAGAGCCTGGAGAAGAGGAAAAAGAAAAAAAAAAAAAAAAAAAAAAAGAAAAAAAAAAAAAAAAAAGAAGGAGGAGAAAGGGAAAAAAATTACCTTCCTTGAAGGGAGGAGAAGCCACATCTTGGTGTTGTTCACATCCTGACCTGTACCTGATGTACAGCAACATTCCCCTTCCACACCTGCACACCAGCACACCTGCAACTACAACTACAAAATTCTCACTTTTGGTGAAAACGCTCTTCTCTGCCAGCTGCATATCCATAAACCCGTGTTTTCCTCCGTCCATAAACCTCCATTTTCCTCCTTGCTGCCCAGGTGCCCCTCTGATCAAAGGGAGAGCAGCTCCTTTTTTCAATGCTCCCTTTCATTTGGCAGAAGCGCCTTCCTTCCCACACCAGAATTAATCTCTGCACAGGTATTTTTCCACTTGTAGCTCAACCTTCTTTGTGGGAAAGTTTATTTTGCTCAGCCCAATTAGCCACTGCTGCAAATGGTCTCTTAATGGCAGCCTGGGATTAGTCATTCCCAGGTGGAAGGTTTGCTCCATGTGGCACCTGCCTTCTGCTGCACTTTACAGAAGGATGGAGCTGATGGTACCATCTTTGATTTCTCTCTGTAAGGTATTTTATTTCTGCTGGCGCCCCCAGAGCTCTGGCTTGGATGTGTTTATGGCACAGCTTGATGTTAATGTGAGTTTTCCATGCTCTGCCACTGCATCCTCACCTCTCCTTCCCCCACGTTATTCCACTCTGATCTGCTACTCGTATTTATCTTTTCCCCACCTTTTGGCTTTACGGCACACACAGAGCAACAGGCAGCGGGATCAGGGCAGAAAGCTGTCTTCTGTTTGGCAGAGAGCCCAAAAGTGGCCTCAGACCACCACAGGCACACAAGGTTTTATCATCCAGGTCCTTACCTGCCCTCCCCCGCTGCTGCTGGAGCATCACAGCGGGCAAAGAGGAGCTCCCTTTTCCTTCTGCCCCGAAACAACTAATTAAACGGAAAGCCATTAACTTCAACTCAGCGGACCCAAAGCCTGTGTCGGGAAGTGTTTTCAGGCCTGGCAGATCACCCTGACCCCGGTTCAGACGCAGGTGTGAAGGCTCCCGGCGTTTCTGCAAAGCCACTCTGCTCCTCCTGGAATGTGATGCGGAATCCAAGGACAGCTTCCCGCAGCCTCGTAATTCCTTGTGTCTCAGTCCCGCCGTCAAACAAAAGCAGCAGTGGCTTACAATGAGTGCCATTGAAGAGATAACCACCTCCGCTACCTGATATTGACTTTAGAGTGGCATTTCCCCCATCAAGAATGAGCCCCACAACAAGGTATTTGTACCTGGCTGCAAGACAAACTTGCTTTTCACCGGTGCCTGCTGCACATACCGCACCGAGGTGTTGGGAGGATTAATTACTTAGCTCACGCAGAGGACTTTGAAGATAAAATGTGCCAAGTAATTACTATGTGTTTTACTGATTTGGGCATGCACGGACATTTTTTTCATAATGGTTTGTTGATTCTGTTGACTGGCAGTCCAGGACAAAGCTGCATTTCTTGCGAGGTTTCTTTTTTTTAATATTATTTTTAATAGGATTTTTAATTGCAGTATTTACTTTAGTCACCTATTAAATAGCTAATTACTTGTGATCCTGTTTAGGTTTGTGTTTAGCACAGACAACAATTACATCTTTTCTCCCACAGCCCACAGTTACTGCATTGCATGCCAGGTTTGATCTATTTTTTTCCCCTGTAAACATAGGACTTTCTGACTGTAATAACTTATTTTCGTGCTTCTCTTCCATAAGGTGGAATGAACCTCCGTAAAGAGAGATTCTGCTATATCCACAACAGAAGAACTATGGCCAAAAGCTGTTGTATAAACATGGGAGATTGATCCTTTGTGTCATTAAAAGGTGTAAATGGGACACCAGTGTAAACAGGAGAAACAAAGGGGTAGGGAAAGAAAATGTATGCAAAGTTGGGTGCTCGGCTGATTGTGAAAAGGTGCCGGTGATGCCGTCTTGGGAGGTCATCAGGTTTTCCTCTCAGGAGAATGAGCAGGGAGACTGGTGGCTCTCACCCATCAGAGCTTCATGAAAAGCACTGATAGGAACAGGAACAGCAGCAGGAAGGTGCCACACAGGACCCTTCAATCAGGGTGACCCAAAAAGCTCTCTGAGAGCCTGCCTGGAGGAGAGGAGCCCAACCAGCAACCCCTGCACCTTGTATTTCAAACACCATTACCACTTCCACAAACGCCCAGTTAAAGAAAAAGGCTTTGTAAATTAGAGTTTGGCAGATTACGTTTGTCAGATTATTTCTATTCTACTTCCTCACCGCTTCAGGCCAGCACTAAGCTCCTCTGCAGCACTCAGGAATTTGTGAAAAGGTCAAGCCTCGTCAGAAACAGCCACCAACAACAACCAGACAGGAAAGGTCTCCTTTATTGTCTGCCTTAACCTACTTTTGCTGTTGCAGGAGGATTTCTAAGCTCAGCATCTTAGAACAGATTATTTTTTCTGCCTGTCCTTAGTGCCAGCCTCTGACAGGACACTCAGCCCTGCAGGCTGGACTGACAACCTTCCCAGGAGCAGAAGGTGAACATGAGATCTCTTTTTGATGAGATGACCTGTCCTGTGTGTGTGGAGCCTCTGCCCAGCTCTTCTCTCCAATCTGAGCAGGCAAAGGCTCTGTCTGCCCCAGGAGATGCTTTTTTTGCAGCACATCTCCTTTGAGTTATAATCCAAAATAGTGTTAGCAGATGGAAGCTCTGGATTTGCCTCCCTGCGATGCCATCCAGAGGCCAGACAGCTCCAAGGGGGGGGTCCTGCTACAGGCACAAAGGGAGCTGGTGCCTTACAGCCTCTCCACTGGGATCTGAGGGGCTCATTCAGCCCTGCCTCGATATTTACTTTTCACAGGTTTTATGGCAGAGGCTGTGCATTGCAACAACCCTTTCCCCCCCCCCCCCCCTTTTTCCCCCCAGGAATTCACAGCAGGTGCAGGATTGTGGAGGATACTTGCAGGAATAAGCCAGGCTCCAGAAGGAAAAAACCTCCAACCATGCCTATCCTGCTGTCTCCAGCTGAGGTCAAGGCAATCCAGCTAATTACTGGATTCACTAAAATTCTTTACAAGCACAGGAGCCCCTCCAGGAATCCTGCAGTCAGGTTTAGCAGTGCCACGCATCCCAAAGCTTCCAGGGCAGGCAAGCTTCAGGGATATCATGTTTTTCCAGGCACAGTACTGAAAGTAATAGAAAAACAACTGTCTCATTGTTTAGAGCATCCCTAAATATTGCCAGTAAAGATCTGGTCAACTTTCCACAGTCTGCGGCTTTTGAGATTTTTCCACCAGAGTGATTTATTTCATCAAAACAACTCTTGGGCCACCAGCTGTTAAAGCACTTGTGGAAAGGGCCAACTCCATTCTCATTCCTCACTGCAGGTTTCCCTTAATAGAATCAAACTGGATAATAAGTGCTAATACTGTGATACAGTTCTCTGGACTTTGACCTAAATTCTCCTCCAGCTCCCAAGGGGTGAACACAGGGAGAACGCTGCAATATTTCCTCCAGTGCATGGATGGTACCATGGATAGGCAGGATTAACCCACATAGACCATCCTCATCCCTGTGTTTTGGGAACACTTTGAGGTCTAGGCTTTGTGCTATCAAATTCTGTGCAAAATCCTATCCAGTATCTCTGATCCCAAACTGTTTGAGTTCTGTTAATATCCAAACAGTGCTTGGTCCCAGAGCCCGTTCTCCAGAATGACCTTTCACTGCTGTGTGCAGCCACATCAGGTTTTTTTAAATAAAAAGATAAGATATGGCACAGTTTTCTAAGTTTGGTAATTGCACTGCCAGCTTGAGCACACAATAAGAAAGCAAATATCACTGTGATTAATTAATATCACTGAGGGAGAGGGATTTTTGGGTTTTTTGGGGTTTTTTTTTTTGTTTGTTTGTTTTTTTTTTTCCCTGAGACACTATAAAGAAAGATCCAAGATCGGTGTAAATATCACAAGTGTATTTTGGTCAGGTTCATTTGGCAGGTCGGGTTCCAGTGAAATTGTTCATTTAACTGCTCTCATTGCTACATAACCCAAATTGTAGTTTTAGACACATGAGCCACCTGTGCTCCTCTAGGACATGCACAGAGCTATGACAAAGCCAACTCACCCAAGCGGTGTGGAGCAGAGCAAAGAGGTCCAGGAATGAGATCTGGGATGGAATGAGGTGACTGGTTCCTCCTGGCCCTAATCCCAGCAAAAGCAGGTGTTGTTGCACAAGAAATTGGACCTAAACCACTTCTGAAGTAGAAATGGGCATCCTTATACTTCAGAGTTAAGGTTTCAGGGTTAAGGCTCCAGGTTGTGGAGCAGGGAGAGTTTACAACCATTGTAAGGCATTCCCACACTTCCTCCTCCCAGGTCAGGGACAGCAGGAGTGGCAGCACTGACCTCCCGTGTGGCTCAGCCTGCACTTCCAGAGGAGTTCTGGCAGCCAAGGGGAGGAAGGAAGGAATGCAGACTCTTCCAGTCACCAAGTTAATGGGTTTCAATGCATAATTAGTGTCATTCTTGAAAACCCACGTCTTGTCACCACTCTAAATGTGTTTAGCTTCTGTTTCCTCATTATTTTAGGATCTCATTTTTCCGCTAGATTAAGGAGATGCTTTTGTTTTCCCCCTAAAAAACTCTCTCCCATGTGGGTGTTCATAGATGAGTAAGAGATGATTGGAAACCTCTTGGCCTGCTCTTTGCATTAAACATTTGCTTGAGAAAGGACAAATATCCACTATGCAGTTTGGAAGTTTGACAAAATCTGACGTATTGAGCAGAGACCAACAAATCCCTGATTTGTATCTCATCCTGGGTACCAGAATTCATTGGGACTTAAGCATAGTGATCATGAAATGAATTAAAGACTTATTTTCCTATATTTCCATAGAAATTTTGGGGGATTTCAGGCTGCCCTGAAAAGCCCAGAATCAAGACGGGAATCCCAGAAGGGATCTAGTTTAGATTAGTCAGGGAGAGCAGGGCTGCTCCCTAATGGAAAAGCCAGGAAAACCAAGCAGCAGCCCAGCAACAGGGCAAAAGGCAGGCAATCCAGCAGCTCAGGCTGGGCTGAGCTCAAGTGGGGACCTCTTGCTATCACTGTTTGGGAGAAACAGGTGCCTTGAGATGTGAAGTCAACTTTGAGTAAGTTGGTTGAGAGCAATATCTCCTCTCTTCACTTTCCCTGTCCCTATCAGAGAAAACCAATTTCAACTGATGCAGTGAGAAAACATGACTTGACATCTCTGACTCTAACAAAAACTTTTTTTTTTTCTTTTTTAACACCACTGGCATGTCAGGGTACATGTCCTCCTGCAGCCACAATAGTTTTCAAACTCCCTGTGCCTGCAGCCACTTCCACCCCCGCCAGAATGTGCAGCAGCACATGAGCCTTCAGGCACACTACAGCTGGGCAAGCTGAGCAAAAGGGTTCAACACACAAATACAGAGATCCAGAGTTACACACTACATGTTTCTTATCCTATTTTATTTTTGATTTGATTTTTATTTGCAATTCAGCACAAATGCAATGTTCTGCGGAGGGACACACTCTCTTTTCCCTGCCTTGAGACAGACAGAAAGACTTAGGAAATGTCACAGAAATAAACTCCACACAGAAAATGCAAGAATTGAGCAGTTCAGCTTTCAAGAGTCAGATAATGGCAAACAGAAGGTTGAACTTTTCCCCTCATGTGCATATGCATCATGATTCATTGCATACTCCTCTTATGCTATTCCTCAGCTATTGCAGCATGCCATAATTTGTCTCCAGAGGCAAACAGTAGTTTGCAGAGCTGCATACTTGTCTCTGTGCGGCGGGGCAAGGCTGAGTTCACAGCACATGCCCAAGGCACTGAACACCACGGCAAGCGTGCTGGCGTCAGGGTGAAGCACCAGAGCAGGGCTGCTCCCTAAAGGAAAAGCCAGGAAAACCAAGCAGAAGCACAGGAACAGGGCAAAGGGCAGGCAAGCCTGTGCTGCAGCTCAGGCTGGGCTGAGCTCAAGTGGGGACCATCAAAAGCCCAAGGTGAGGCAGGTCAGGGAATGGGTCAGGTTGGAAGGGACCACAGTGGGGCCACCTGGTCCAGCCTCCCTGCTCAAGCAGGGTCATCCCAGAGCACATGGCACAGGATTGTGTCTGAGGAAGACTCCACACCCTCTCTGGGCAATCTGTTCCAGTGCCCAGTCACTGCACAACAAAGTTCTTCCTCATGTTCATGTGGAGCTTCCTGTGCACCCATTTCTGCCCATTGCCTCTTGTCCCATTGCTCAGCACCACGGGGCAGAGCCTGGTCCATGCTCCTGGCACCCTCACTTCAGATACTGATAGATATTGATAAGAACAAGGTCTGTTAGTGCCCTCAGGGCCCCCAGCTGGGCCATGGATGTCCCTGAGATGTGGCTGCCCCAAACAATTCCCTGAGGTACAAGGGAGGTTGGATTACGAAGGTGGCTGAATCACACTGGATCAAGTGGCCTGCCCATGGCTGAGCCAAAAGCTGCCCCACACACCCAACCATGCAGGATTTGGCCTTGTGAGATGGGAAGTAGTGGCAGGTTTGAGTCACTTCTGTCAGGAACTCGAGTCGAGTTCCTCATCCCCTAAGCACAGCTCAGAAAAAGGTCTGCTAGAAAAGGAGCCTGAAATCATGGCTTTGTGTCCATATATCCACATCACCACTTCATCCCAGCCAGTTTGGACCAGCGGGGTCTGGCAGGCTGGTATTACAAATACCTCTGAAAAGCATCCCTGAGCTGCCTTCTGAAAGGAGTCCAAGCCCAGAGCTGGTGCTGCTGAAGTCAGCACAACCCTGAGCTCAGGCAAGAGCGCTGCCCGTGGAGCCTGCCGGTGCACTGGACACGCTTCCAGTGCTGCAGGCTGAGTAATCAGCTATTCCCATGCAGATGAGCCCTGGGAGATGAGCAGCAACCAGCACTGGGACCCAGAATTCTGGGAAGCGCAGACCTCTGCTTTCCCAAATATCTCACGGCGGGAGTGATGCCGCTCGAACCTTGCGAGTCATAAAAAGTAATGGGAAACAGATGCTGCTGTACCTTAGATTAGAATCTGTATTTAGATTTCCAAGATAATTTTTATCTCTGATACTTTGGCTAATGCAAGGCTGATATGATAAATGGATTTTCTGTGGAGTCTGAGAATGGTGCGCCTGCTTCAGAACGCAACCTGATCCGGAGTTGTCTCCAGCAGGGAGACAGAGAAAAGAAACAGAGCTGGCCTGGACGAGGGTCAGGGTTGGAGGATGTGTTACATGCAGGAGGTCAAACAACCCTGGTGCTGGAGAGGGAGGAGACACATCTCCCCTCCCACCTTCCCCGAGCAGGGTGGGAAGGACCATCTCCCAGGGCTCCTTGGAGGACAGGGGAGTGTCCCCTCCATCCCCCCCAGCAGCAGTGCAGCCTCCCCAGCCCATGTCTCAGAATCTTCAAATCCTAAAGGGGGTGAGCTCAAACACCCAGTACACTGGCTTAAATCACCCACTAATGAAGAGAAGAGGGTACCACATTCCAACAATCCGTATTTCCACTGGCCCATAGTACCAGGATGGGGTATTGGCCTCCCTGTGCATCCTCATCCTCCTTAGCTCAGCTGAACCCTGTTTTCTGAAACTGATTTTTTCCATAAGTCATCTTCCAATATCCCCTGTCCCCATCACCTCTCCTGAGGCCAGGCACAGTTTACTGTCATGCTGTGACTTCTTTTTCACTGTCCCCTTGAAGCATTGGCCACAAACAGTCCATACAGCCTTGTCTTGGTGTGCATCCAATGGGGCCAATGGCAAATGCACATGGCAAAAAAAATATGGGGGTAAAGAGTAAGGGAGATTTTATTTTTTCAAGATTATTTTTTCATTATTATTTTCCAGCCTGAAAACTCTTGGCAGAGTAAAGCTCATCAGTTCCTTCTAGCATTGTAAGCAGAGATTATGTAATATTTACAGTGATATTAATGCAATCAATCAGCGTCAGCAAGTGGAGATTTGGGAGCCAGCTATATACACGGGAGAAAAGTGGGGAGAAGGGAAGCACAAAGGGGTCCCTGTGATGGCCAGGGAAAGATGCCAAATAATTTCACTGCTTTCCAAACTAATATGTTACAAAATAACACAATCAGCTTTGGCCCAGTTCATTAAAAATAATTGACTTGACTGCTCAGTGACTTCCCAGCAGACTGGAGATGCCCATGATCACCCAGGCATTCCCATAAACACCCTTTCCACCTCCCATTTGAAGGGAAAGACTTTGCCCAGCCCTGCTCCAGCTCAGTTCTAAATGATGTCAAAGGAGCCCTTGTTGGACCTTGGTCTAGTGGGAATGGTGAAAGAGTCATGGATCAATAGCCCTCACTGAACAGAAGGGCTTGGCCACCACTCCCTCCACTTCCAACAAAACGCCAGTGCCTGAAAGAGTCTGTTCTTCCCAAGGCGTGGGCCTTGCAGTATCAGAGACAAGGCAGCAACTTCTGCTGCTTTGTTTTATTTTCCTTTTCTTCTTCAAGTGGAAATACTAAGAGGAAATTTTGCCAGAATTTGATTTCTGCATTGCCATTGGAGAAATTTCTGGCAGCGGGGAAGAGGCATTGTTGTGCTGTACAAGGGGGGCAAGTGGGACCTGCAGATGATTTGAGAAAGTCTTCAAACCCGACCAAGCCAGATCCCAGGTAGGCTGCAAAGGGCTCAGCAGTTGGCTTCCAAGGAGCTGGGAATGTGCTGAAGAACAGCAGCTGGGAATGTGTTCTGGTCCCTGTCTCCCAGGGTGGAAACACTACAAGCATTTCTAAACCATATCTTGGAATAAGCCTTTCCTAAATAGTTGCTACTGATGTTTGGACCCCAGCCTACAGTTTGGCAGAGGCCAGTCTTGGGATTCAGCTCTCAGTGTGGAGTGTCTCAAGTTCTGATGATGCTGGAATGAGGGATCCCTGCTGCTCTGGGTGGTGGGCCACTCTCACTGGGGGGAATAGGCAAATCATTTTAGAAGAAAGTCAGGTCACATCCTTATAAACCCATGAATCCTGCCTTCAAAAGAGGCAGGAAGGGATGAATTCTCTTGTTTTCCTAATTTTAAAATGTTATGTAACTGTTGAGATACTGGGTCAGCCGGTTCTCACATCACAGTAGAAGATCTGATCTCTGACTTCTGCTGGACCATGGAAGAGTTTCATAGCCAAATATGACTTATCTGAGAAATTCAGGTCTGCCCTGAAGGGGTATGTTTGCTGTTGATGTGTTTGCTGAACTGAAAAATTTCAGCTTACAGAATTTACCCTGGCCTGCTACCTATAGGACAAAACCTCCATTTCTTTAGAAATGTGTCACTTGAGAAACAGAGGCAAGGATCCTAATAAAATTAAGAAAAACTGAAGTGATGGAAAGGCCTGAAACCTTTCAGTATTTTCTTCAGAGAACTTTTGTGACCAAGAATTTGGTTTAACTTCTGGACATTCCAGTTATGCTTCTTTCGGAGAGAGGACAGTCTTTATATTTTAAAACCAAGTGCAGTTAAAAACCAGGAGAGACATAATTTTTCCCATGTTCCTGTTTGTTATGTTACGCTAAACCCAGAGGAATGCTTAGGCCAAAATCAAATCAGACATACTCAGGAAGGCAGGTTTCTTTTTCTCTGTTGACCTCCTGCCAGGAGCCACCTGAGGAAATTCCAGAAAGCTTTGCTGACACCCACCTTGGTTGAAAGGGGAGGGATAGCTGAGTGGCAGAGCACTGCTGAGCTCCTGACCCCAGTGCAGATGCAGATGATGGCTCCTGGAATGTTGGTTTTGAGAAGAGCAATTGGCCTGGCTGTGATTGAGAAATGCCTGCTCTCCAGAGGAGGATCAGCACGTGGGCAGCAATGAATTTTTCAAGAGCAGCCCTCCCCTCCAGTTTGTTTGGCAGTAAGAGCCACTTGTCTCCAAACAGGCATGCAGCATGTGATCATTTTGGGCTCCTTCCCATTTAGGATCATGACCCTTGGGGAAAGCTTGACATCAGATTATGCCCTTCTCAGAGAGTACAAAACTCTGTTTTGGGCCAAGTTTTGTGCATTTCGGACTCCTGAGCCATGCTCTCACTTCTCCTCTGTCCCAATGAGTCTATTTTGGGCTGAATTCCTAGTGACATGAGCAAAAATTCCTAGAAAAAGACCCTTGTGTGCAGATAGAAGAGCAAACTCTTTAACCACAACCACAAACCACTTCCATAAACTCCAACCTTTTGCTCCAGCTTTAGGTTTCCTTGCAGAGACTTGGAAGCTTTCTGGGCAAAGTTTAGTGCTCTTGGGGAGAAAGGGCCCCTTTTTTATTGCTGCAGAAACCTGTTCCTTTCACCATGGAGGTGCTCACCAGATGCCCTAGAAACTTTTGTCACTAGGAGCAAAGGAAAAAGAACATTTGCCCGAGAGAACTTTAATCATGTAAGCAACTAAATTAGATGGCTGATCTGCCTTTGATCTCTTTATAATGTCTGCAGAGATATTTATTTGAGTATAGAGCAGGAATTAACCTCCTGTGCAGGGAAGAGCCTTACAGGGTAACCTTTGTCTCTTCCCTGTGTAGAGGAGCTGTTGAGCAGTTTAGCCAGGCAGCTAAACTGACTTAGAGACTTAAAGACTTAGACAGCTTAAGTAGACACCTGGAGGTGTCATCACCTTCTGGAGATGAATACTTTTCTGGTACTCTACCCTCTGTGCCTCCATGGAGTGGGAAATGCTTCATTTGTGCTTCAAAATCTGGACAACAGCTTTACCAACACTAAACTGACCAACAATTAAAATTAATAGTGGATAGAAGGATGACCTGAAATGTTTGTTCCAGGAGAGCAGCAGTTGCTTTCCCTGGTCTGTGGTGATATTCACAGCTTTCTCTGTAAGTCACACTGAGGCAAAAATTATGCAATGCCCCGACTGTACATTTATCCACACTTCTGGTGCTTTAGCAATCTGGCTTCTCAGTTAGAGGCTGGAGCCAAAGCATATTAAGAAATGAGCCTGTGTTTTGAACATATGCTATCAGCAAAGTCTCATTTTTTTGTTGCAATTTAGTATTTCTTAACAGGAGGAGAATGCACATGGGGCTGTCTTGAGGCAGGAATGATGCAGGGCAAAGCCCTGGATGGCTTTACACCTTCAGGCCACTTGCTGACACCGGTCTGCAGTGCAGAGGTGTACAATTCTGACCCACCCCAGTTAGGAATAATGGAAAGAATCATCAACAAAAACACTGCAAGGGCCCAAGATGCTGCCAAATCGCCCATCACCTTGTTGCAGGCAAATATGGAATAAAAACGACTGAGCTGCACATGACCTCAGGATGAAAGATGAATCGGGGAGAGCTGCTCACCCCAGTCCTGGAGATCCATGGGCTTGGCCAGCAGCTCCTGGCTAAATGATGAGTCCATCCTGTTTGTTATAGACACAGAGCAGCCCTTGGCTGCTGCACTCGTCTGTATTTCTATTTGTGCCAATAATACACATTTTAAAAGGAGATCTTAATTGCTGCACTAGATTTATTAGCAGGGATATTATCCATCCCTTCCTTCCACCCCCTCCCCCCTCCAGCTCAATTCATCATTTTTACGAGAGGGCAAGTTGAGGACCACACCTCCTCTGCTTCCCAGGGACAGCACTGTGGACATCAGCTTCACCATCTCCAAAAAATCAGACAAGGATGAGTTCATAGAGAGCTGGTAAATGACTGAATGTGAGCACAGGGAGGCCAGTTGCATTATTTTCACCCTGAGCAACTCGAGGTGCCAGTACCATTGTGTCTATTTTGCAGCAGGGTAATGAGAACAAAGAGCCTTTGGGGTAGAATCCAAATCACATTCTCCTATCAAAGCCTGGCGAGCCAGGATGCTGAAATGGCTGAGCCTGCAGCTCGGAGCTACATAAAGCTGCAGGGATAGCAGCCCTTGGCTGTGCCAGGCTCCAAGCTGAAGTGAGTTCTACAGGAGGGAGGTTACAGGCCTCTAACGGGATGTAAACTGAGTTTCTGGCGCAGCAGAAAGCGTGTGGCTGGTGTCTGTGCAGATCCTGGCAATCTGAATCTTTCCATGTAAGCACTGGTGGTGCCAAGCAATTACAATGTTTATAGAAACTGATGGCCTACATCTGTTTAAAATACTTCCCAGTGTTTAGACTGACAGGACAGAAAACATTCTGCAAGGAGTAAGCAGAAATTGGATGGTTTTATATATATATATGTTTTTTAGTTGGTTTTGGGTTTTTTTAACTTAGAAGAACTCACACTAAATTGATTAACTACTCAAATTCATTAGCACTGTAAGCACTGCAGAGTGAGCACAAGCCATAAACCTGCCTTCCTGCATGCTAGAGAATTAACAAAATGTAAGAAAACTCTTCCAGAAGGTGAAGCCTGTTTGGATCTGAACTGAAGCAAGAATGTGGTCTCATATCCTTGCAGCTTTATAGCCTTCCTGCTTGATCTTAAGCAAGACAAAGCTTTCTCTCCATTGAGAAATCAGCCAGGATGGCTGATCCCAGTCACTCCAACAGAGATAACAACCATTCTGACTCCAGTGTAGCTATTTACAGATGGAGCAGGAGAGCAAGCTGAGCTGTCAGCATCACCTGCTTGCAGAGGATAACTAGATCTGCTGCACTGCACAGAGAAGCCTGACCAAAACCCGTGGCCTTATCTCATCTGCCTGTGATGGCTCCTTATCTCCACCCCAACACTGCCCTTTATTGCTTCGAGTCCTTCCAGGTTCTGACTCCTTCTAGGAGGTTCTGCAGGGTCAGTGGTCCTTCTTCACACCAACACCCTGCTGGAACCACGGGATGCTTCTTCTTTGATTCAGGCAGCTTTGGCCATGAGTAACATGTCCAGATGGTTTAGGGATGAAAGAAGCTGAGATTTCATTGATTGTGACCATGACAGCAAAGAGAGCAGAGCTGTGCAGTGCTGCAGTCCCACAGTGACACAAGGGCTCTTCAGAAACCTCAACGAGCCACTGCAAACTGGAGCCACATCCAGAAACTCAAGGATTGCTTCAGAAATGGCCAAACCCCAAGACTCCATGGCCAAGGCCAAGAGCTTTGGCAGAGCACCTTCCCTCAGCTGCAGCAACTCTCTAAGCAGAGTGTACAACACATCAATACCCAAATTTTCATGCACATACCCAGGGGCTTGTTTAAGGTACAGCCAACCTTATCTTCCCTTTCCTTGAGCATGGGCTGCTGTGCTTTGCCACCTGACTGCTGAGAGAAGCCTTCCCTCATTAGCAGTTTGGAATCTTGCTATAAATCTCCCCATTGGGCTCACTCCTGGGTGACAATGTCCCAGAACAAAGAGCCCCATTCACCAGTCGAGCCTTTGGAGTTCATTTTCTGTTTTTTAATGTCAGTCCTAGAGGCAGGGTGCAAGTTTTATGTGCAAAAGCACACAGAGACCCCAAAAGGGACACCCTGTCCTGGAATTAGTTATAACCAAGTCCCCTTGGGCATGGCTGCTGCTCAGCAAGTGGGAAGGTCTCTCCTCTCTCAGTTCTACTGAAAACAAATGTATGGCAGAAAAAAATGCATCTCTGGAGCTCTCCTTTTAGCTTACTGCCAGGATTATTATGGTATTATTATGGTATCTAGCTTAGTAAAAAACAGTTTCCATTCTCATTTTCCTCCCACCCAATCCCTTGTATTTTTAAGGCCGCTTATGTCACACACACACACACATGCAAAACTCCAGCATGGAAGGCAGCCACATCAAGCACAACATCACAAAAAAAGCAGCCACCATCTCTTCCAAGCCCTCCTTCCTTCTGCACTGTAAATTAGTATACAAATTATGCAAATCAGAAGCACGTGCAGGGGGGAAGCTGCTCTCCCTGGCACTGGCTGGGGAGGGACTGCATCTCCCATCAGGAGGTTCTCTGGGGCACTGGGATGGGGATAGGACTGTGCTTGGCACGGATGGTTCATCCTGCACACCCCAAGGACCCACAGGGCTTGTCTTTGCTCCTCCTGGAGCATCCTGTCCCCTCAGCAATGACATCTCTGTGGGTTGCTCCAGCACTGCTGCCTCTCCCCCGGTCCCTGAGCAGAGCTGTGTAAAACATGCAGACGTTTTCATCACTAAACTTATGGCTGCCCTGAGGGCATGTGCATAAGTTTACCCAGTGCTCTTTAAATCAGTCCCAGAACAACCTTTTCCAGCCACTGCCAAACAAAAACTTTTACAGCAGAACTCCATTTTTCTTTTCTCTGTAAGAAAACTTTTTTTTTTTCAGGCCAGCTCGGCTGTTACACTTGGGCACTGGCTGGTGGAAACACACACAAATACCTGCAACTTCACTGAAATTAGTGGGAAAAAACCTGCCGTTAAATTCAAAGAGCGGGGAACAAAATTTTACAGTATTTCTTTTTTTCCAGGAAGGTAAAAAAAAAAAAAAAAAAAAAAACAAAAACGAAAAGAAATCAAAAAAGGAAGGAAAAGATCTGTTGAAACCCAACTTTAGTCTACATTGAAGCAAATCTTGATGGCTCTCATATTCCCTGTGGAGGACATGTACATGCTACAGAAGTGAGCTGCTGCTCCACCACAGTGTAAGAGCTGTAAGGATGCAATCTGCTCTAGGCTAAGGCTCCCAAATTGCTCCTCCCATGCCCAAAGTGGCCTGTTATTCCTGCACTGCTGCTGCAGAGGTGTGAACATGGTGCTGGTCACAGGCAGAGCCTGGTTTTGATGCTAAAGCAAGCTCAGGGTGGGTAGGCACAACACCCACCACGCAAACTCTCAAGGGGTGGGGTACTTTCAGACTTTTATTCTCCTACCAAAATAGTTCAGCCACTGACGTCTCTCCGAGTGGGCTTTACAGGGTGAGGCTGTGCTCTGTTTCCATCTGCTGTGACGATGGCCAGGGAATGTACTGTCCCACACCCAGTTTGCATCCATTATCACCAGCCCAGAGGGCAGCCCAGGCTCCCTGGGAATGACAGCTCGTGTTTCCCATTTGAGAGCGGCTTGCTCCATCCTACCCCTCTGATCTTCTCACCCAAAACTGCAGCTTCACACCATGCAAGTGACTCAGAAATGCCAATGCCACATTAGAAGGGGTGTCCCTGAAAGGGAAATGAGTGCTATGAAAGGACAAACAATTTATGGCTGTTTTATGATGCTGACATCAGCCAGAGGTTGTTCTTTGCATGGGGGTGGATAGGGGAATTTTGGACAGAGCCAACCTAACAGCTCTGCTAACACCTCTCAGTGTGGCTACACAATCACTCCCAGATATCTGACATGATCCCACATACTGTACCCTCCAAAATTTCCCTTGGTATCACATGGGACTGAGTAAATCTAAGACTTATGAGGTTGCCCATGGTGACCATGCACCAGAGCCAAGGCCAAGCCTGGCCATTCCATAGGGACAGTCCTGGGGACACCTCTGGCCAGTGCTGAAGGACCTCAGCAGCTCCAAAGGCCACCTCCATCTGAAGGGATACAGCACTGCCCTCTGTGTGAGGACTCACAGCAGAGTCAGGGCTCTGGGATGGGGTGTCCCCACACCACAGCCAGTTATTGGATCTGCTACACATTGATATTTCTGCACAAACAGACTTGGAAGCTGCTCACATCATCGTTCCGCTGGAGGAAATCCCAGCCACGAGCCCACGGGGATCGGGGGAATCAAAGTGTTGCTAATAAAGAGCCTTTTCTCACCCTCCCAAATCCACACTCCAAACAGAAGGATGCAAGAGGGAGGATTTCTCATAAGCTGAACGACTCCAGCAGGAAATGGCACATTTAGCACTTCTTTCATGACTTTCTTTCCGCCACATTTTCTCTGTGCCCCCTCCCAGCCTCTGTCCATGGCAGCACACTATCTCTGGGAGCATGGCCACAGCCATGTCTCTCCAATTTAGCCCTGCAAATCACAGTGGCACCAGATTAAGCCTTTAGCCGTGTTATTTCATGAGGTATACTCATCACAAATGTTGACAGTAAGGATCAGCTTCAAGTAACAAACCAGAAAAGCAATTCCCCTCCATATATTCAACAAAATCCTGTTGTTTCCTTCTGGAGAAAACATGCTGCACTCTCTTATTGTACAGGCACATTCAAATCACTCTCTGAATTTGGAAAGTCAATATTAATGGTCTCAGACTGCAATGGAGGGCATGCTCATTTTGCAATGGAGTTACTTTCTCTGATACTCTTTTGATTCTATTTTCCTGGCAAATTGTGATTGCTAATAAATTGCAATAACTTTGCGTTTACATTACGACTTGCAGAAGATTATTTTGGGCAGTAATGACATTCCCAAAGTGGAGGGTCTCTCCAGTGAAATATCTGGCATATGGAAGCAATTCAGTTTTTACAGATTCAGATGAAGCCTACGTATTACTGATGAAGAAACCATGTTTTGATAAGATAATAGGCAGCAGTGTGAGCTGACAGGGAAGAAAATATGAAGCTTCTAATGCCTACAAGGAAGTCAGGCTTCTCCCAAAGCTTATTGAAGCCAGTGGACTGAGTCCTCCAGGCTCCACTGGGGTTGAAGATCAAGTCTTCACCCTCCTCACAACAGGAACACGTTCTGGGTCACCTCGTCCCATCCCAGAACACTTTATCCTACAATAATATTCCAGCCTCCCTGTTATTAGATGCGCAAATCTGTTTATTTCCTCTAGTGTCCAAGTCTCTCTCAGTGTCTCCTTTTGAAACCCCCAGGGCAGCCGAAGCGGGAATTTTAATTTTATTGCGCTATTTGTCAAACATTTTTTCCTTTTTTTTTTTTTTTTTTAAACACTGTTTACACAGAGCAGCCTTCTTCCCTGATCCCCTCTGGTTTGTCTTTTGCTTCTCAGGCATTTCCTAGCTGCTGTGCTTGGGCTCCACCTTGTCATGTAAATCCAATTTAATTTGCACAGTTCTGCTTGACTGGGGCTATTTTCTAATAAATTCAAGATCCATGAAAAATTCCAACCAGGTGATACACTCAAAGGCAGCAGCTCCTAACGCAGTATGTGGGAAGGATCTTCAAAACACACTCTAAGAGGAGACAGGTGGCTTTTGGGGCTGATTGCCCTTTTACTTCTAATATTAACTTTTAATTTCCAACAGCTAAACATTGTTTTCCTATATGATCCATTGCTACCTCAAAATCTGTTCTGTCCTAGGGTTATTGACACAGTTGGAAATTTTACTATGTTTACTCCTTTGGAGAAAACAGTTTGGTTTTTATGCATTAATTTCAAACCAAGACTGTCCATGCTCATAGTGCAATCTCTAATTCTGCTCTTCTTCCTCCTCTATCACAAATAGGGAGCTGTATTCAGAAACCTTTAGTGCAGAGATGAAAATATGCATGAAACATAGGATGAAGAAGAAGTTTTATTTTATGGGTTTATGGTTTTAATACTTCTGCTCATCAGTGAGTGAAATGTGGGGAAGACTCAACAGACTAAAGATCAAAAAAATGCTCTTTGCAAAAGGGGGATGGTGTTTATAAGCCCCAGTACAGCACCCTGTGAGACCAAAGCAGGGTCAGAACTGGGTGGTAAGAGAAATAATTGAGCTCTGTGCCCTGCCCAGCCTAACATGTGCCAGGAAATCAGAGCCCAGAAATCCCCTTCTGCCATAAGCAGGGGCAGGGAGGCTTCTGAGCGGTGCCTACAAACAGAAAAAAGCCCTTTTCCTCATGCCCCACATCTCAGTGCAGGCTGGTGCCTCCCCTCTAAACTATTTTTGGCTGCAGGCTCAGCTCCAGCACAGGTTGGGTGATACACATGTCTTTGTCTGCCAAGCAACCACTGCACCCACTCACCTCTGAGGTGGGCTTGATCCCCTGTGAAGCACCTCCAAAAACAGCAGTATTACATCCCTCAGGTACAAGAGGCCAGCTGGAAGTTTAGGTGGCATTTATCTACTCTCCTGAGCAAAGGAACACCCCCCCAAATTCCCAAGAAATCCACAGAATGAAGAACCTCAGCTTTTGTTCCACTTGGTCAATAAAACCAAAAAGTACTCCTGTAACAGCTTTGTAAATAAATACAGGGCACCACGACAGTGCAGGTGATTTATTGGCACTTAATATTATGGGGGGTGACAGAAAGCACTGCAGTGGTCAAGTGCCATGGCCATTATAAACATTTTTTTAAAGAGGTTTATTACAGAGCTGTAAAAGTCAGCTCCAGGCTAGAAGTTCTAGCATAGGAGTTCTCTCTACCTTTGAAGTGTTTATTGACAGTAGAAATTTGGAAGGGAAAAAAAATCAATTTGGAAACTATCGTTTCATCAGGCTTTGAATAGCAAGAGTAAAAGGGAAAGGAGATATGAAAGGTGGGGGAAGAGAAGGAGCAGTGCTGTAAGGATGGATAATGTCCAGCAAATCTTTTGCCAGGGATATCTTTTGGGTTCACCTTTTTCCACCCGTAAGTGACTCACAAAGCAGTGGTTTCTACAAGGTTTCTCCCCTCTTTCCAAATATTTGCCCAGCCATTTCCATGCAGTTATTGGTGTGTAATTTACAGCTTTTCACAGCAGGCAGTGCAAGTCGCCCTGGGGTAACAGATGCCTTTGAGAGCTGCTGGGAGAGCTGCTGCTCTCTGGCTCCCTGCTTTCACCAAAGGAGAGGAGGAGGAATTTGTATCCAAGAGGATCAGCCCTGCCAGGTTACACATTGGCAAGAGCAAAGGGTAAATCCCACCTGGCCTGATTCTCCAGCCAGTGCTGGAGCTTCAGAAGTCTGGTCCAGGCAGAGGGGCTGCTTTTCCATTCCTGCAAGCACTTGCCAAATGCAGGTACCTCTCAGATTTCATATCCAGAAGGGACCACTGTGAGCTTCTTACACAGGAAAGGCAGTCTCATTTTTTGGTTAAATGTCACCTCAGCACTGCTCCTGTTCACCAGTCACCTGCACAGTACCACTGTGCCACAAACTGGGCACACTGGAGCATCCCTGGGAAGCCCTGTGCTCAGGGGTACCTTAAAGCTAATTTTAGGAAAAGGTTGCATAAAAAACACTTGAGAATAGGTTCACCACCCAGGAGGGACAGTAAGGGAATGTTAACTCCTCCACTGGCACCATCCAGGGGTTCTCTCTTAGCATGGTGCAGCTCAGCATCTCATTTTGATGCCTTGTGTGTGCACCCTTGCACTTGGTGCATCACTGAGCTTGAATCAGAGAGACAAGAATTAATCCATGAATTGTTTGGCTCCTCCAGGAGAAACCCCACACTGAGACCTACTTGGATGGGAGAAATGAGCTGGAAAATCAGCTTGGAACATCTCAAAGCAAGCCAGTAAGTTTTGGTGAAGATGAACCACACCTTGAGCAGGCAGAGCTGGAGAGGAGACACTGATTAACACCCACCAGCAGCCTGGCCTGACTCCCTGGGAAGGTGATGCTATTTTTGTCTGCCCTTTTCAGAGCCACATTCACCACTGAAACCCTGCCACATGCTGAATTATGGGCTGGATGGATGATTCCAAGGTGGAGCAGATGTTTATCTCATTTGCGTCCACACTTTTTTAAACATTTCATGTGTAGGAAAACGATAAAAGCAAGAAGAATAAAACATGGATGCACAAAGTCTAATTAACATCCCCCCAGTAAGCTGGGTGTGTTTTATCTTAAAAGCAGAGTGATTCCAGCTTCCTTTGTAACATGCATGAATCCCAGGGGGAGCAATCAGAAATAACACGATGTTGGTAAGAATCATTTATTACTGTTATTATTACTGTTAGCTTGGATGAATCAACTCAGTAAGACCAACACAACCTCTGTGAATAAGTTAAACTCTATTTTAAGGTCTTGAATGAGACTTTGATGGCACTGAGTGTAAAAACCTACATATGGGTGAGATGCAATTATGGAATTTTGACAAGGGCATTTGACCAACCCCCAAAAAATCCATGCATCAAACTGTCATCATCACCAAATGTGCATGCCTCAGATTTTCCAGTTCAGCAAGGTTATAGAACATTACAGCTTTTTATATATTTAAAAGTGAGAGTTAAAATATAATTATAATATAAAAACATTATAAAATAAAAAGCTTACTTTTTATAAGCTCGCCACACTGGAAAATTTGAGGCACAATCATCTTCTCTATAGCAGTCTCAATATTATGGTTCCAAGTTCCTCACACCTTGTAACATAATTAGGCATCCTCCGAATGCTTTGTCGCACTTTGATTTTTGGGGAATATCGCCAGGAATGGTTGGTCAGGCTCCACTCCCTCCAACCATCCTGACACTTGCTGGCTTGAAAAGAGATTGCTCCAAGAGCAAGTAGGAGAAGTGAGCCCTAGGGGTAGCTTTGGCTCTATAAACTGACTGCACACAGGGAAAGAGAGTGGTCAGAAACATTTTCTTCCCAAATGCAAACTTGTAAGCAGGTGCCAAAGGGTTCTCACGACATGACTTTATTTAGCCTGGTGACAAAATAAACCCTTGTGTAGGAAGATAAAGCAATAGTTGAGGAGTTTCTTTGCAAGCAGAGCCTAAATAATTTCTTTATCAGAGGGAACACTATTAATATCTAAATATTCTTTAACAAAATGTTAGCCCTGAGGCTATGTGTCTGAACTGTCTGTTTTTCTTATGTCCTTTCAGATGTCCATACCCTGCAGCTGTGAGCTTGGTCCATGATGCCTGCCCTGTGGCAAAAGGATATTAGCACCTCGTGGCCACTTGTTGGAAGTTGGTTACTCCTTGGCTCAAAGGCTCATACATCTTGGAACATCTGGGCTGGAGAGGTTCGTGAAGTAAATCAAAACAAGCTACAGGAAATTCTCGACGTGGCAAAGGTTCCTTGGCTGAATGATTGATTCACAGTTTGCAAGAAGTGTTGTGCTGGTTTTGGCTGGGTAGAGTTAATTTTATTCATGGTAGCTGATGTGGGGCTGTGTTTTTGTTTTCTGCTGAAGACAGAAGATGGAATATTTGGAGTGATTGTTGTTTGCCATCCCAAGTCACTGTTACATATAATGAAGCCCTTTTCCCCTGGGGATACCTGAACACTTTCTTGCCCATAGGAATGAATTCCTTGGTTTGGTGTGCTTCCACACATGACTTTTGCTTCACCTATTAAACCATCTTTATTTTAGCCCATGAGTTCTCCCCTTTCTGTTTCTCTTCCCCATCCCACCGTGGGGAGTGGGTGAGGAGCTGTGTGGGGTTTAGTTGCCAGCTGGGGTTAAACCACAGGGGTCTTGCATGTCAAAAATCTCTCCAGTTTTGAGCCTAGATCTTTACAAAAGAAGCAAAAAAGACATTTGGAGTATGGATTAGACCATTCTGCACCATAAGGTCACCGCATCCTCCCTATTTATGTCTTCTTCTCTTTCTGGCTCTGTGGATGGGATTGTGCAAGCAGAGCACAGTTACCTCTCAGGACTCATGGCCTGCAGTTGTGATGAAATCACATCTTGAATTCTCAGGGGATTATGATGTTGACCTGGGAACCTAGAAATGAAGTGGAGGAAACAACAGAAATGTTGTGCTGCCTACCCAAACAGGGAGGAGATGGAATGGGTCTGCCCTGTGAGGGCAGGCAGTATGTTCCAGTCCTGCTCCCCAAATAAAAAAAGGCTGTTTCCCTTTTGATTCAGGCCCAGCTGATCCTAAGACAGGAGAGACTACAAGGGTAAGGACCATCCCTGTTACATCTCTTGGGACATCTCACTGAGGGTGTACACAACACTGAAAACTGGGTGTACTACCACAACTTAGGATGGATAAAAATAATCTGTAGCGTGTCCAGAACTGACTTTTAGGTGTTAGGGAGGGCCATAAAGAATGATACTCAGATTTTGGAAGACTGAGTGGAACGTTCCAGTTCTTCCCAAAATATACAGTGGAAATATTTGGGCTCAGGGAGAACAGCTATAGCCAGGGCAGCAAGAGAAACAGTCCTGGCAGTGCTGGAGGAGCTGAGAGCTGACTCAGAAGGAGGATTGTCTTTCATGCTGCCCATCCCAACGTCCTCACCTGGCCTTTGGGGCTGTACCTCACCAATGCTCTGAAAGCCAAATCCCTGGGGATTCCAGCCAAAGGATAGCCTTGAACGTGGGGCAGCTGGCACCAGAGGAGTTTCTCCACACACTGATTGAGGGCCAGAGGTGAGCTGATCCCTGATTGTTATTGCAGAGGTGTGGTGAGCTTGGCAGCTGCTCTTTCCATCTGCCTGCCTGGGCTGGATGGGGGAAAGCAGGGAGGTGAATCCATCCAGGCCCCTCTCTCCAGCTGCCCATGGGCCTGTCGAGGATCGCTGCCTTTTGAACAAATAAATCTCCCAGTGGAACAATCTTACCTGGTTCTTTGTCCCTTTGCAGAAAAGGTCACCAGTTATTGATGGAGTGTTTCTCACAAGGACATTGCAACACCACAGATCACAGGACAGAGCAGTTTCTTTTTTTGTTTGCTTATTCTGTTCTACCCAAACCGTGATACGGAGTTTCTTTGTGTTTTTCTTCCAAAACTCGGACCAAAGACAGTCAGCTGCTTCCAGGCTGGCCTGCAGCTGACCATGCACCCCTGAATAGTCTCTGTACATTGCAGATGTCACCATAAAACAATTAGCCACTAAAAACCAACTTATTGGCAACTACCAATTAGTTAAACTAATAGATTACAGTTGGCACCCCATCAAGGTGCTACCAAACTTCCTGGGCACCAAGACTTTCTCAGAAATGGACACATATGAGACCAGTAGCATGAGACTACAGAAGTTATTCCTTCAATCTCTGGGAATTTAATCCAGGCAGCAGCAAGAAGGCAGCCTGGTCTTTTCTTTATGGTCTTTGCCATATATAAATGTGGGTTAGAAAGAAGAATTTCAGACAACTTATTACAAAAGGTGCACATCCCACCCATCTCATCAAATCAAGCAATAGCTGAAGAAGGATCAGAGCTGATTTTAGGCCTTGAATCCTAATTTTCTTCCCATGGCAACCAGTCATTAAATGGAAAACAGAATCAAACATCCAGGGAGGGCACCCATGTCCCGCTGTGTGGGCATCACCTTGGGCTTACTCCAAAGAGATGTGGTGGTAATGCTATTTAGGAAATTGATTTCTCCCCACCCTTACTGTTGCATTTTGCTATTTTAGATCACCAGGCAGGAAAGCATAAATAAAATCCTCTTAATGTCATAGTCATTTTTCAAGCAGGAAGTGACACAAGTTGACACCCAACCATTAACTTGACATGGGGTAGTAAAATCATTTGATTCTGCTGGCAGAATTTCATAGGAATTAACCAGCTTGAAGATTTATTGCCAACATATTGCTTTCACTGTAAAGGCTGGTATGAAAAAAACCTAAAATGGACCATTATCATTACTTATTGTAAAAGAGATTTTTTTTTTACTATGGAAACAGAGTAACATAGGAAATCTCTGCTTTCTATAAACATCCTTTCCCCAGTTTTGCTTTTTTCCTGATTAAAAAAAAAAAAAAGAAATCACAAAAGGGTATTTTAGAAGAAGTAGTTATTGTAAAGAGACAGAGAAACAGATGGGGTTTACTGGGATGTGACTTTTGCTTCCCCCCAAAAAATGAGCACCTGTGCTACAGCCAAGGACATGGTGGCCATAGTTCATGTCTTCAAGGATTTGGTTTTTTCCACATATCCAGTGAAACCTTAGGAGGTCAGGGAGGCCTTTGGGCCTGATGAACACCTTCAGCCAGGCCAGGGAGAAGGAAGGATTGAAAAGGCCGTAGTCTTCTTCTCATGCCATAATCCCACAGCTCTCTTAGCAGAGCCACCAAGGCCAAGGGAAGGACTCTTGTGCACCCAGACTCTGGATTTTATCCTCCTGGTCCCGTTCTGCAGAGCACACAGCTGAACAAACCCTTGACAGGCCCAAGGAGACTCTGAAAGTACAAGTTTGCAGCTCATGCTCTCAGCGTAGGGGTGTTAGAATAACAACCGTGGTTGTGTGCATGGGCCGGGGGAGCTCTGCCAGGCAGAAATCCAGCACATTTTCCTTTGCAGCAGGCTCCAGCCCAGGATGGCAGCAGAGCAGGGCTGCACTATCCCCCACCCTCCTTCAGGCCATGGCCCTGAAGTTTTCCCTTCCAGAAGATGGAGGGCAGGAGGAAGCACGTGGAGTTCCTTATCAGCACCATGTGGCCTGATGGCCTTGTGACCACAAGGCTGGTGAGGGGCTTGGAACACAAGCCCTATGAGGAGAGACTGAGGGAGCTGGGGTTATTTAGCCTGGAGAAAAGGAGACTCAGAGGTGACCTTATCACTCTGTACAACTTCCTGAAAGGTGGCTGTGGTCAGGTGGGGTTGGTCTCTTTCTCCTGGCAGCAGCTGGCAGAAAAAGAGGACACAGTCTCAAGCTGCTATATTTCTCAAGGGAAATATAGGTTGGATATTAGGAAAAAGTATTTTGGTGAAACAGTGGTAAAGTTCTGGAATGGCCTGCCTGGGGAGGTGGTGGAGTCACCATCCCTGGATGTGTTTAAGAAAAGATTGGATGTGGCACTTGGTGCCATGGTTTAGTTGTGTTAGGGCATGGGTTGGACTCAATGATCTTGAAGATCTCTTCTAACCTGGTCATTCTGTGAATTCTGTGAATTCTGTACCACCCTCTTGAGATGAGCCCCCTGAGCCAAGCCTGTGCTTCCCTGTGCCAGCTGCCCCCAGAGTGTCACTCAGTGCAGGGAGCAGTCCTTACCCCAACACCCTGCTCCTTCATGCTCAACCATGGTGTCGCTCACTCCGCCCTAATGCATGTTTTCCCAGTATTATTTAAAATCCTGCAGGGAGATCTTTCCAGCACCTCCAGACACGAATGAAACCTGGATGCTTGCACAGTCAGTCTGACCAAGAGGTGACTCAAACGCTAATGATCAGCAGATCATGATGTTGGAGTTCCTGGGAAGGGATGGGCTGCCAGAATAGGAGGGCAGATCCCACAACAGCCATCCTTGTTCCTTGGGCTGTCACCTTCAGTGCAAGGAGCACCACAACCACCACGTCCAAATCTGACTGCTGCAGCTCCTGCGCTAACAAGGTGAGAGCTGATGTCTATTATTTTGGGCACAGCTGAGCATTAAAAAGCTCTGGTGGCTCCTGGCTCACATCCCATCACCTTGGAGCAGGAGGGAGTTGGTCCCAGATCTCAGGCAGAGCCAAAAGCCAGATGCTGCTCTGGGGTCTGCACTGCCTCTGCGATGCCCCATGGCCAAAATTCCTGCACGAACTGACCCACAGCGAGAGGGCTGCTGAACCAAGGAGATTTATAATCTCAACAGCAGGAGATTTTGGGGGAGCAGATGTAGAGAGAGAGGGTCAAACAAGGTCACACTGGAAATATATGGCAGAAGCAAAAGCTTAGCCCAGTTGAAGTGAATTCTTGCTCAATGGCAAAACCATGAGACCATTCTTCCTCTTAAGAGTTTTTCCATGCCCTAACAAGCCTGGTGAGGAACTTAATGACATCTGTGTGTTCTTGCCTGAGCAAGGACCTCATGATTTGGCTGGATGCCATGAAAAAAAGATGTCCAAAAGTTATGAAAATAAAGGTATTTATCTTCATTGTTAGGAAAAAAAAAAAAAAGCTGAGCCTTTTATTTCCCTCTCTTGGAGGATTAAGCTCACAGATTTACAAAGAACTGGTTGATTACCAAAATAAATACATCACCATGCCAATTTATAGGACACAAATGTAGGAAACCCATCCAACCAAATCAGGCAAAGTGTAATTCATGTGAGAGCCCTCAGCATGTGCAAAGGGCACAGTGCATGTGGAACAAAGTACATGGAGAAAGCATGCTAGAAACTTCTATCTGCAGGAACAATTCCCAGTGTAGCATACAATGGAGCTATAAAATAAATGGTTTGGCTCTCCACTGGAAGCAAAGCCCAACTGTTCTCAATGAGAAGGAGGATCATGTATCTTTATAATGAGAATTCAGTCATTTTTAAATGTTGGCTTTGCTCATATCACCACCAAATCTGTCTGCAGAGCTGACAGGCTGCAGACTTCATTTGGGTTTCTAACTGTGATTAGACATGGCAGTGATGGATACCACAGGGTTTTCCGGGGCTTAGGGTTTGGGGCTGGCTTTTGTTTTTCAGTTGTTTGGGGCTTGGGATTGAGAGGGCTGGTGGGGGTATTTTTAGTGTCACTGTCCAGTGAGGCTTAAAGGGCTCTTTCCTTATTTTAGTAGCTCTGATAATGCACAGAGATGAAAGCAGCCCCTGAACAAGTTCTTCTTTATATTGGCAAAGCTGCCCCTTCTGCGATGAAACCCAAGAGCAGTTGCTGCTTTCAGTGCTCAGTGAGATGGAGCAGAACATGTTTACTGAGCCTGAACATACCATTCCCCTCAGAGGTGTAAGCACCACCCTTTGCAGCAAAGGTGATCCTCAGAGCACTAAAACATCTGCTTGCTCAGTGGAAAAACAACCTCACAATCATGTTAACATTCATGAGCGTGGCATATTCAGGAGTTAAGGGAACTTCCTTTTCTCTCTGTTGTTTCTTACAAGGCAGGATCACTTTCTGTAGCTCACAGCACACACAGGAGCGATGCATTTCACAGCCAGAGCAGCTCCTTTCACAGTCCAACATGAAGAAACCTGAAGCTGTCCATTAGAAATGAAGCAGCCTTCACACAAGGCTTAAAGCCCCATTTAGGAAGCTCGTTTTTCCCAGTCCAACCTCAGACTGCAAGGCTAATACAAGCACAGCACTTGTATTACAGTGGATGCAAAACATTTATAGCAGCTCAGAGCTTTCCAGGACTTGACAACAAACTGGCACAAGGAGGGTATTTCCAATTTAAAAACTCCATTTCTCCCAGTCTTTGCTCCTACTATTAAGACTAAAGGGAAGAAAGTTGTCTGGTTACTTCTGGGGAAACAAAGTCAATGCTATGATCTGTAGGGATTGCAGCCAGGACTAAAATGGGAAAGACAAAAGGAATCATTTTGTCTTCTGCAAGGTGCTTCTCTACATAACCTGGGGGAAGCATCCCTGAACTTGTGACATGAGGCATTTGGAAGCAGCAATTTGAGTATTTAGCCTGACTGGGGGCACTTTCAGGCAGACTGGAGCTTTGGTACATATGAGAAAAGTGCCTGACCTGACTTTGGAGCAGTGGAGACACTGAGCTGACAACATGCATGGAGTTCACAGCATGTTCTTTGCAAGTGGACATGAAGCAGCTCATAAAAGAGGTTCAGATCAGTTGCCAAGACCAAATGTTCTCAACAGAGCTGATCTGGCACTCCACAGGGCTGGGTCTCATCAAAGAGAATCTCTCTGTAACTTCAGAGCATTGTGTGGTTGAAGACATTCCAGCTCTGCACAGGAGCTGGATAACACCTTGGGTTCCAGCCTGCTGTGGCCTTCAAAGCAGCAGTGCCTGGCCAGGGAGTGTAAAAGCAGCTCAGGAACACCCAGATCACACCACAGTGCTTGTGGAACCATAGAATCTTTAGGACTGCAAAAGATCTCCAAGAGCATCGTGTCCAACTGTTAACCCTGATGCTGTTTGCTCTTCATGCAAGCATGCAAGTCTGGTTGCAAAGTTTCTGGGACTCCCATCCCTGCAGTGGAAATCATCCTGCCACTACACTGATGGAAAATTTAAAGGTGATAATCAAAAGTCCAGCCTTGAAACCAAACAAAAGAACAGTTTGCTGAGCTGGCACATTTAGCACAGCTGTGCTGCTCCCTGTACCCCAGCAAAGTGCTGCAGTGCCACTGACCAGCTGCAAATTCAATAAAGGGCACAGCAAAGCCAAGCTGAGCTCCAGTTCTCCCCAGAAGCATGCCAGCTGCTTCATCCCAGCACTTCTTCCCAAGCTTTAGCCGTCTGTCCACAGGCCTCGAGGCCAAAGTAAGAGGAGTCTTCCCAGTTGCAGCTTTTGGAGGAGGCCAAACTCCCTGTACATTGTGGGTTGTGAAATATATGAACTCCCAGGCTTCACATGAGCCTCGCTCTTCTGTGCAATATCACATGGCTTTTGGATTTGCCTGCCCTGTCCACCTCTCCCATGTGTTTCCAATAATTGCTTACATATGGAGGGGTTTCTTTTGTTTGCCCTGAGAAGCGACAAGCTGTTGTTCCCTTTTCCTAGATGAGTCTGCAGACATACACATCATTTTTATTGGTGTGTTTTATTGCCCCCACTTCTTTACAGCACACGCCACAGGTCTCCCCAGCCTTCCCTTTCAGGCCACTGTTTACCCTTGCCCCTGTTAGGTCTCCTCATTCCCCATCCTCTCTCAGTCAAAACAGGGGCCCCTAATTAAGAGAATGCCTTATAAATCTCTCTGCATCCAAATAAGATCCAGAGCCTGGCTGGGGAGATGGCCCTGGAGACAGCGGGTAGGTCTGGCATTCCTCATGTTGCACACAAGACTCTCCTCAGCATCACTGCTTGGCATGTGAGCCTTGCTCCCAGCACTGAGAGCCACTGCCAGGACCCAGCTCTTGTGCCCAGCATTTACAGCAAGGAGATACCGGGCTGGACAGCACCCACTTGGACCCACAAACACTTGGTTACGCAGAGCAAAGACCCAAATTGGGATGCTGACCCTGCCGGGGAGGCAGCCACGTCACCTAAGGGTTTGCAGGACCCCGTGGTGTGCACTGGTAGGAGAGGTGGGGTAGCAATCTCTCCCCCAGAATGCTGGAGGATTCTGCTCTCCCAGAGATGTGGCCAGCAGACCCCTGGGTCAGGGGGTGAGCTGCATTCAGAGCTTGTTACTCCTCTGTTAGGGCATACTCTACCCTCAATAACCCCCAGAAACAACCCAAAAACCAGGATGGAGGTTCCTGCTACCAAGCCCTGCCTGGATATGAGTTTGTGTCTGGTTTAACACTGACTGGTGCCAGGCAAGTCCCAGCTCAGCACATCCATCATCCAAGCCCCCATGGAAGCAAAAAGGTTGGGGTTCCTCAGTGGCTCTCCACTCTCTCCATCAATCCTGTTTGTGCAGGGAACACAGGTCCAAATCCAGGCAGCATGACCCTGCTGAGACATCACCATTGCACTGCCCAAATAATGTGTGTTTAAAGAAGAAGGTGCAAGTACCATCCTCAAAACTCACAGTAACACCAGGAACCTTGCTGAAAACCTGCTCCTTGTGGGACAGGGGGGTTGGAGGCCTATTATTCAAAAAACACAAAGGATAAGAGCAGCCTGAGACAGAGAAAACCCACCCCACTATGTCACCATGTTACTTTGTCCACGCTTGTTCACTGTCCTGACTTTTGATCAATACTGTGCCTGCCCAGGGACTTAAGCTCAGCCTGCAGTGGTGTCTCTGCATCACACTCACACACAATAATTTCCTCAGTGTGCATCTCTGGAAACGCAGCTGGTGCCAGAATTCCTCGAAACCAAATCCCTGCTTGGGCTGGTGCCCAGTGCTCTGAAAGGGCCGTCAACATCTGGAAGCAGTGACACTGCACATCTGCACCAGAATTGCAGGATGGAGAGAGAACTACCTACAGGATCAGTTCTGTTGATAATTAAATCCTAAATAGGAGGTCACTAGATGTGCTCACCCTCCTTAACACCGCAATGCTCGAACTGACTCGGACACGATGCTGCTGCTGATGCTGCTGCTGGAAACAGGAGGAGAAGTAGATGGACTTTTTCTTGCACTTGTAAGAGAAGTGCAGCTGGGGAGGCTGAGCAGGTAGGATAAATCTAAAGAAAACATCTCTAATTGTCAAGGGAGTGATTTTGACTGTTATTCACATGGAGAATAACAAAGCAGATTGTTGCACTTGTTGTCAGCGTGACTCAGGGGATCAAATCAATGCTTTAAACAGAACCAGGACCTCTGGGACCAAACCAAAGCTTCTTCAGGCTTCCCACAAACCTGTGGAACACATTTTCCCCTCAGACTTCACAAGGCTTTTCTATGATACCCAGCAAGATACCTTCCTGCTTCCAACACACTGGTTTGCTGGATGCCTGCTATGGAGGAACACAGAACACCTTCTGGTTTGGCTGGAAACATTCCCTATTTAGAATTCTGGCGTCATTTATGCCTCAACATACAAGATACCTTTCTCCAAGCCATGTGACACCAAATTTAATGTTGATTTGGTTTTGGTTTTTCTTTCTTCTTGAAGTCATTTAGGTTTTTATTACTAATGAAGTCCCAGTTTCCTGGCAGTGGGATCAGATTTAGCAGAATGGCAGAGAGGGCAAGAGGGAGTGTGAACCCTTCCTGTGATTCCCCCCAGTGAGGCTGACCAGGCTCTGAAGTGTCTGAGATGGGTGACAGGAGTTTTATCAAGTCAACCAAAAGTCAGAGAAGCCAGGAGAATTTACAGAAGGATTGCTTCAGCTGCTGTATTTGTGTACTGACACCTCCTGCTTGGCCCTAGAACTATGACATTTCAAAGAGGCATTACTTAATTGATGTATATTTTTCTATTATTTTTACATTTTTCGTAATGCAAAATCCCCCCTTTGATAGCCAAGATCAGGGATCTCGAGCACCCCAGCCACCCTGGCAGCTCGGGAAATGTTTCCCCACGGTGATTCTGAACAGAGAAGACACCCAGACCAACAAACCCACTGCTGCCACAGGCTATAAAGTATCAGGAGCCACCTGCACACCCTGCAGGAGCCACGGCTCTGTGCACAACACAGACAGACAGAGATTTGCACAAAGGAAAACATTTGCAGCCGTGATTAAACTCGAGGTAATGAGGCTTCCTGATGCTTATCTCTGATCTGAGAATTAGGCTCATTCCACTTGTGTTCTAAGGCATCACAGATAAATGCTGCTTTGCATTCCCAGTGACCCCAATCCAAAGCTTTTCCAAAATCAGAAGCTCTCAGGGCAGCAGTGCAGTAGCCTTCAGGAATATGTTTTGGAGAGGGTGGGGCAGATTTATTTTTTGCTTTTTTGCTAGTGAATAAACCCATTCCGTGGACACCCAGCATTGAAATGATGAGAGATCTGGGTTCAAAAAAGGTTTTTGTTTCGCTGTAAATCCTATTTATGGCTTAGAGTGCAGCTGATACGCCGTTAGCTTTTATTTCATTGATAATTCTGTGATTGTAGTTGAAACCTTGCAACTTAATGAGCTGATGTTATTACTCATACTGTGTGGCCATCTGGAACCAGTTTGGCCAGAGAGCCCAAAGCACCACCAGCCACCTGTAATGCATTAAGCCTCAGCCCAGTACCAGCTCCGTGGATTGGAAAAGCCAGGCCTGCATAAATACTAACCTGTGAGAATGTAATTGGAGAAGTGATATTTAAGAACTTAGAGTTTGCCAGAAACGCTCATTCTCAGGGGAATGCAGGCAGAGGCTTAAGGTTTAAAGCCAAGTGGTTTTTAGTTTCAACATTGTGAATCAAGAAAAATCATTGCATATGGATGTCAGAGTGTCCAAACCGCCGGGTCTGTCCAAACAGACCAGGCTGTGCCAGGGCTTTCCAAAACCAAGGCTCCCTCCTCACACCTGAGCCTCACACTGCACATGGTGCTCATTTACCAAGGTACCATCTCCACACATCACTCCAAAGGCACTGAAAAAAGGAGTCAGTGCTCTGGGATGCCTTGCAGAACATGCTGCCACAATCATAAAATAAAAAAAAAAATAAAAATCACAAGAGATAACACCCAACAGTTTGGAAAGGCACAAGAACAGTGTCTGACTATCCCAGGAAAATGTTCTGCTGAGTAGGGTGAGCAGGCACGAGCAGCCTCTGGGGCAGAAAAGAGGAGGAGCAACAGCCTTGCCTGGAATTCTGTGCTGTGTCCCAGGCAGACCCAGCCTTGGTGGCCTCCTGGAAGAGCTGCTGAGCTGGAGCTACTGGTGAACAAGAAATGTTGGCTGTGTTGGCAGAGACATAACTTAGCATAGTTAATTATCACGACTCCTTAGCATGGTTCATTAGCATGGTAGCTCTCTGGTCATTCTTGATTGGCACTACCCAGGGTTTGAATCACTACTCAGATTTCAGAGATTTGGGTGCAATAGAATTCAAGTTAAATTTTTTTTTTCCCCTTTTGATTTTTCCAAATCTTTTTGGCATTTCAATGGTAAAATATATATTGGGAATTGCTTTCCAGACTTTTCTGACACAAACCCTGGTGGCTGCAGCTCTGTGACAGGCTGTGACAGGCTGTGACACTGACTAAAAGCAGTTTTCCTTGTGGTTTTCCAGTGGTTCAAGGACAATGGTTTCTCCTGCTGAGCTTGATGGAGTTGGGCTTGACAATCCTTATGGGTCCCATCTAACTTGAAATATTCTATGATTCTAAAGCCCCTGGTTCAGTTAAAGACACACAAAACTCAGCTGCTTCCAGGTAGGAATGCTAATCCAAAGAAATAGAGATGTGCAGCCCTTGCAAGGGTTTCCATTTCTTTTCTTCCCTTGTTTGTCCTGCACGAGGCAACTTTGCAGAGCAGATAATCAGGATGTCCAGTAAAATGAAGACTTGATTGGATACTTCAGTATTTTCTCTTAGAAGAGGACACTTTAATGTTTCACGAGTTCCATGTAAATATACAAAAATTGCATTTGTGTGAAAATCACATTTTATCCAGTATCATGTGTATTTCACACACTCAGGATACATCACAATGGCTCAGCATGGCCAGCATCATCCAAAGCTCAACCATCACATCCATATGTCTTGCCTGGATCTAGTTTGTGTTTTATTTATTCATATTTTTAACACACTTTGGTGACAGAAATGAATCCGTCTTAGATGAAGGCTGCAAGTACCTTTTTCTTTTACCCCTTCCTAATCCTGAACTGCTTTGAAATTCACACAGAGTCATAAAAGAGAAAAAAAAGATTGGGCCAAGGAGAATTTTGTCTGCTCTGGTTTTGATATAAGTGATGCAGTGCAATATAAAAAAGTGTCTGCCCAAAGCCCACGATAACGAAAAGGTGAAGAGGTTTCATTTTAAACCCCAAAGTGTGGGGGGATGTATTGGCTGAGAGTTGGGGGCAGGTCGTGCATTCCTCACACACAGAGGCTTTCCAATCCCATTCTTGCCAGGAAAACATCCTGATCTTTTCCTGCCCATCCCCACGGCCAGGTGGGAGCCGCAGGGGAGGTGGCACGTGCCAGGGGCCACGTCCTTGGAGAAGACATTGTCCCCTGGCCATGGTGACAAAAGCCCCTGAGACCCACAGCAGAACATGGAGAACAAAAACAAATCCGAAAAGAAGAGATGAATTTCCATGTGGATGTGTAGAAAATGTATCCAGTGACTCTTTAAATTTATTTTCTTTGTTATGTGTCAGAATGTATTATGATACAAATCTTTTTGGCTTGCAGACTCTTTTTTTTTCCCCAAATTTCAGCAGATTTTTCAATATTTTGCGGTGGGGTTTTGAGTAATTCTATGCATAAAACTGTCCAGGGAATTTTTCTTTTTAATAATTCTTTGTGGGTTGACATCCTGCAAACATACTTGAGTGGGAGTTCCATCAAAAATGCTGATGTCTCTTAAGTTGGGTGAAGATTAGGATGGGAGGATAAAAACCCACAAAAATTTTTGAAGCTTTAACAAAAGCATTTAGAAAATTTACTGAAAATTCCCCATATTTTCTGGGAAATTATTACTTAAAAAAAAAAAAAAACACAACAGCAATGTTCCTCTTTTTCCCTGAAATGTATTTGTGTCTTGGACTGTGATAAAAATCTCTCTTGCCAAATTTTTTTTTAGTCTGAGCATCCATAACTCCACTTATATGGAGGCAACAGGAAGAAATCCCATACAACCTGATCTCGTGGAAGGTGTTGCCTGTGCCAGGGAGGTTGGAGCAAGGTGATCTTTAAGGTCCCTTTCAACACAAACCATTCTGTGACTCCATGATCATCCCCTATATTTTCTTCTGGATGCAAATGAGGGGATTCTACCCTAAATTTGCACCTCCAGGTAAGTCCTACTTCTTCCCTACTTTTTATTTCAAGTCCCTTATCCCAAGTGTGCATCCCACAGGTTTATTTGCCATTTTCTGACCTTGTCACCATTCTCCCAACCTCCTCTCTTGCTATTCCACCAGTGTTTCTTTGATGTATAAGATCTCTGAGGTTGGGATGGAAAGATTTTTTTATTCCAAATTTCTTTCACACTTAATCAGCCTTGGAGAAAAAAAAGTAAAAAGATAAAAAGAAAAGTAAAAAAAAATAAAGCAGGATTCCTGGGAAGCTCAGTTTGGAAAACATCAGTCACAACACCCTGAAATCCTCCCTTTTGTTGATAAATATGAGAGTGGACAGTGGATTTGCTCTAGAAATAGCAAAAATGCTTTGCTACTCTGCAGTTTTTCCATTCCCAGCTCAGATTTCCCGGAGCTCAGAGGTGTGGCCATGCAGGAGCTGCTCACAGGCAGCCCAGCATTTGGCTGTCAGGATAAAATTCAACCTACACTCAGTGCCTACGAGGAAAGAAAAATAAGGAAACCCATCTAGATTAACTGGCTCACCCCTGGTCCCACAAGTTTTCATTCACAGCTTTCCCTGCCAGCCTTGTACCATTACAAACTGAAAGGTTCAAAGCTCTGTTCCTCCAGAGGCTTTTCCCTTCATATAAAATCCAGGTTTATTGCAAATGCATCCCTGTGGCCCCGTGCCAGCCAGAGTTGGACATCTGCACACACCACAGCAAGAAACTTGCTCAAAAAGGGGGAAAATGTTCCTTCATAGACTGCACTGTGCTAAGTGGAGGTGTACCTGTCCTCGATGCCTGCTCAGGGTCATCTCCAAACCTCAGCAGCCTCTGGGCCATCTGACTTAGCTCAAATCTGGCCTGTGGTTTCCCTCAGCTGTCCCAAAAGCAAAAACATCCCCCACTACATACACAAGTGCATATTCCAGTGGCAAAACCAAATTTCTGGGTTTGGGTCTCTACAGAGAAACCTAATCTGGCTCAGCTTTTCCCAGCATCTGCCTTCTCCTGTTGTATGACTTGCACCTTTCTCCCATCCCTCATGTGGTACACAAAAACTTGGAAAACAAACCCATCATGATTTATAAATAATGTCGGGAAAAAAACAGCAAACCAAAGCAGAGAGCTTGATGACACGTCCCATCCATGGTTTGGCAGATTATTTTGGCACCTTACACCTTCAGGTGTCTCTGACCATAGGAGGGGGCTTGGAACAAGATCATCTTTAGGGTCCCTTCTGACCGAAACCATGATAGGATTTTATGATCTAGACTCTAAATCACCCTATGAGTAAATCACCCCACAAACTGCTGCCTGTGCAGCCCAGCACCACAAACTGGGGAGCAGGGCAGGGATTCCCACCCTCCTTCCATCAGCACATAAACCACTTGATAAAAGTGATAGAAAAACAACACAAAATTACATCCCTGCTATGAGATAAACCAAGCACCAACGCTGCAGACCCGTGACCATTTATCCCATTCCTGCTCTGGGCTTACTGCTGCCACACACTGTGGCAGCAACATCTACTCCCACTCAAACAGAACAGCGCAACATTAAGGAGAAAAAGCAGCATTTCCCATCCACAAACACATGTTTCTCTGTAAATATTTGGAGAATATGCAAATCCTCAAGAGAGAGGGGCAAAGCAGTGAGAGCGCCAGCCATGGTTCTCGTTGCCTTCCAAATCCCAAACACGAGCAGTTATGGTCTTTCTCCACGTCTTTCCTGCAAGGAGGGTTTATTATTGCTTTATTCTTGTGGTGTGGGGATGTTGGGCTTCGTCTGACACTTTATGGGACATTTAAACAGCAGGTGTGCAAGATGCAACCTCGGGTCAGCCAGTGGGGACGAGAGGCTCCATCCAGACAAAGGGAACAAAACAAAACAAAACAAAAACCAAAACCACTCCTTTTCAGGGCTTGCAGCTGGTGGTGAAGGGGCTGGAGCCCCCCTGGAGCCCGAGGCTGCCGGGGTGTCCCTCGGGCAGCAGATGGGAAGGGAAGGGAGCGGCTCTGCCACCTCTATCCCATGGAAGTGCTTATCAAGTGGAAGGAAGTTATAATAAAATTTACTGCAGTCCCACAAAGTACCGCTGTTTGTGTGTTTTGAATGGCTTGCGTGGTCCCCATGGCAGTGATTGATGTGCTATTTAGATAACCTGAGCTCCGTGCCTGGGCTGTTGTGCCCTCCCTTCCACCTTCAAAGCCACCGCGGGCCTTATCAGGGCCACCACCAAAGCAGCGGCTTCCAGAGGTATCCAGCAGCAGCAGCTTTTCCCATCACCGAGATCAAACACTCCCTCCCGCCTGCAAATAAAAACCTGGCTGGAAAACAAAGTGGCCATCCCCTGCCTCGAGTCCTGAGGGACATCCAGAGCAGGCGCATCCAGCACAGGTCCCATCCTCTGGTCACCCCAGCATGGGACAATCCCACAGGGATGTTCGTTTTGAAGGGACAGAATAGTTAATGGAAGGTGTCTGTGTCCTGTCAGAAAAAAGAGCAACGTTGACATGATTTATGTTTTGGAAAAAAACCAGCCTTTTATTTTAGATTGTGACTTTGGTGAGCCTGGGGTGAGTTCTGTTTGGGCAGCGGCAGATGCTGGGCAGAGCAGCCACTGAGCCATGCAGGGGAGGATGGCACTGAAGGGACCAGAAAAGGAACCCTGCTGCTTGCTGGCACTGAGACCCAGTGACCACATCACCCTGTTCTCTTCCCAGACATTCCCCCAGCAAAGCTTTTCTCACTCACCCTGCCTTAGGGGGGCTCTGGCTGCTGCTCTGTGCTCCTGCAGGATGAGATCTCGCTCTGTGGTCCATCTTTGGGTGCCCAAAAAAGGACTCACAGAGTCAACCCTGCCCTCTCTGGGCTGGTTGTGGCTCACTCTTTGATTTCCTCACTTGCCTTCTCCCTTTGGTAATTTCAGGTGAGCAGCAAGGCCCAATTTCACACATTCAGTCCCTATTAAAACATTATTCTGCCCAGGAAATCACTCAAATCTCTCTTTGTATCCTGAATTTTTTTTCCCCGGTGATGTGAAAGTTTATGTATCCTTGAAAAATCCAAGTCCCTGTTTCTGAGAGAGCCTAGAGGGAGCAATTCAGAGGATTGGGCAGCAGCATGGCTCGTCTCAATTTCAGCAAAAGGGTTATTTTTCTTGCCCCTAATCTCTTCTGTGTACTGCATTTCCTGTCTGTTTCATAAGTGAGCAAATTTACTGTAGTCATTAGAGTTTTACCTCAAAATTAAAGGCAGGCTAATACAAAACTGTGCACATATTAACTTTGACTTTGCTTTTGATAAGTCAGATGTTTCTTAATCAGAACCATATTTTATGCGAAGTCTGGTAATTTTAGGCACCTTAAAAAAAAAAAAAAAGAAAGAAAGAAAGAAAGAAAGAAAGAAAGAAAAGGAGTTAACCTTCCATTAAATATCACCCGCTTTTCATTGTAAACAACTCAGCTGTAGACCAATGACGTGACATTTGCTTTCCCAAATGCAAGTGTTTTTTTCTATCTTTTTATAAATGACAATGCCTCCGTGGCTGTCCCATTTTAGTTGATGCTGAGAAATGGAGTACAAAGACACAGCCCAGACTGCTCTGGCTGCAGTGCTGGCTCTTCTGGAGAGCTTCAGAGTCCCGTGCTAAGGGTGGCTCTGAGGTTCAAGTCGAGCTCCATGGTTCAGAGTGCTTGAAATCCAGTGAATTCCTCAGCAGTTCATTTGGAATGCTGGTATTTTGGCCTCTGCGTGGTTCCGGCTGGGGATACAGAAACGCTGCCATGTGCAGGCTTCAGCCAAGCCCCAGGCAAGCTTGGGACTCAGGACTATGCATTCTGTGGGGCATCAGCCTGGATGATAGAAAACATGATTTTCAAGAAGCAGCAGAGGCTGGAGACAAATGTTGGAGAAGAAAGGCCACCCTGGCCTGCAGGTGCTACACCTTGTAAGGGGCTGCTCCCTGTATGCACTGCAGGTCTCCCTTCCTTCCCAAGTTCCACTCTTCAGTCCCTTGAGGAAGGCTTGGAAACCATCAGAGACTTTAAGCAATATTAAATATTAGTATTGTTTAATCTGAAACCATCCCTTGTTTTCCCTGTGTTTGCAGCTTGCATCAGCCTCACCCTTTACAAGGTCCTCAGCTGCTTCTGCATCTTTTGGGGCCTAATTACCTTTCCAAAACAGGATCCCATGCAGAAGCAAGGGCAAATCCCCTCAGACATCATAGAAGGATTTGTCTTTAAGCCTGGAAACACCAAGAAAACCCTTCCCCAAAGCTGTGGCCTCGGTGGCATGAGTGCTATTTTACTCTCCTCCTCTGGAAGCACCAAGGTTCCCCAAATACACACATTTCTTCTTAGCAGAAAGTGCTGTGTTTGCTGGAGCTGCTTTTGCCCTGGTCAGGTCACAGGAAAGGGAAGACAAGCTCTGCAAGGTGAAATGTACCCTCACATGGGTCAGCTCCAGGAGAAATAGGGTCAACAATAGGAAGATGCCAGCACTAAGGGAAAGGTTGCCTTTCCATTTCCCCCAAAGCCTGCTGCAACAGCTTCCAGTTGCATGCATTTCATGATTGTCAGGTTTAGGGTTTGAGCCTGAGGTTGTTGATGCCAATCCCACTTTTCCCATTTTCTTCCAGTATCCCGTGATGGAGCTCTGAGCTGCTGCCTGACACAGGTATTTAAACTGCCAGAGAAAGGATTTAGCAGCACAGGAGACTTGTTCCAGCCATTGCATCCCTTCTCTGCTTCAGCCACACGCTCCCACACTGGCCACAGGGCTAAAAATAAATCAGTGGTGTTTAAAACAGAAAGCAAGATGTGCTTTTTCTCTCACCCTGCAGGTTTGAGTAGTCACAGCAAAAATAACAGATTTGTTTTGTTTCTTTCCACAGCTTATTTTAATCCTCATGTGGATAGTTATGGAGTTGTGGTAGCACATTTGTTGACTCAAAGTATTCTCTCAGAAGCTGCAGTCCACTGAAACCCACAATTTTACTCAAGAAACAATCCCTCTCAAAACAGCAGCCCCAGTTTTATGCTCATAAATAATAACAGTAGAGAAAGAAGAAAAGTCTAAATAAGATGGAGAGAGGGTTCAATAATAACCACAGCTCACTTTTCAAAACAGCCTTACAAAAGTGCTGTTTGTACCACAGGTCTCAGCTGGACAATATGAGGAATGTCAAGAATCTGATTTCTAGAGACCAGTCTTTGGGGAGAAGGCAGTTTTTAGGACATACTTGATGATACAATCCTGAAAACAGTTCTATAAATCACAGCTGACTAGCAAACAGCTTCTTTGGAGCTCCAGAGCCATGGCAAGGGACGTACGCTTATCTGTTGCTTTGGATTTGTGTCTCTTACATGGAAGTTTATTCCAAAACCCAAGTACTTGATGAGTATTTTAATTCTTCCAGCCAACAGGAGGAAGGTGTTTGTGCTGAGCTTGTATGTCCACGGGTTCATTTGGCTGGTGCACCAGAAACAAGAGAAAAATAACATTTTTGTGGCAGCAACTCTAACCTATTTACACCAATGTGAAAAAAAATATTTACTTCCAGCACAAATGACCTGTTTGTGGTGGTACGAGGGATTTGTGACTTGCCAGTGTCCTCAGCAGCAGCAGTTTGATCCTGTGCTGAATTGGCATTTCTAAGATGCTTTACAGGCTTGAAAGCCATTTCTGAAGGTGAGGAAAGTGGGAGGTTTGTCCCTGACCTGCATCCTCCTGAGGAATTAGGAGCTCTCATCTGCTAAGCTGACATGAGCCAGTTATGATTTCTCCCCCGGCTTTCCTTCTTACTTTCATCTCCCCACTTAATTTTCCTCCTCAGCACACAAAATCACTGCTTTTCCTCCCTGACTCATCTCCACAGTCCTGTGGTGCAGCATCGAGCAGGGTCCCCCCTTCACCAGCATCGCTGACAACCAGGGGAGTGCAGAAACTGCATAGGCACCTCCTAATCGGCAGCACTGAGAGGCAGAGGTACAAAGGCATCTCCTACCCATGTGAAATCCCCCAGCCCAGGGATCAGCTGTGTCAGCCAGCCATGAAAAGAGACCTCCAGAGTGAATCCAAGACCTCCAGAGTGAATCCGAGATCTCCAGAGTGAATCCAAGGCCTCCAGAGTGAATCTGAGATCTCCAGAGTGAATCCAAGACCTCCAGAGTGAATCTGAGATCTCCAGAGTGAATCCAAGGCCTCCAGAGTGAATCCGAGACCCCCAGAGTTAATCCAAGGCCTCCAGAGTGAATCCAAGACCCCCAGAGTGAATCCGAGACCTCCAGAGTGAATCCAAGACCTCCAGAGTGAATCCAAGACCTCCAGAGTCCAAGACCTCCAGAGTGAATCCAAGACCTCCAGAGTGAATCCCAGGTCTCCAGAGTGAATCTAAGACCTGCTGGATATGAGTTCATTGTGTGCCTGTGGTGCAGAGCAGAGATGTGACACAGGAGCTTCCTGAGGATGGATGGAATAATGAACATGCTGAGTGTCCCCTGGACATGCCAGTGTGAGGGGAGGTGACCCTGGGAGCTCCATTTCCTTCCTGGAGGAGGACATGTGCTGGCCACAAAGCCAGGGGCTCTGCAGGCTGGACTATTGGCCTTCCCCCTTCTCCCAAGCGGGAAAAATGAAACAGCGCCAATAGAAACAACTGAATGAGGCTGAGTGTTGGGAGACATCCCCCTGACATGCGGCCTGTGCAGGAGGGGCATCACACCACAGCTCTGACACTCTCCCCTCTCCAGAACCTGCCCCACACCATCTGCACCAGAGCAGGGAGCAGAGGCTACTCCCCCTGGCAGAACCCCATTCCCAGGGGAATGGGCACCATGGAAAAAACCAGCAGGTTCTCCTGACACATCTCATGTCCACAGAGCTTTCCCTTGCTCCCTCATTAGCTCTGTGTGAGCACCCTCCCCACCCTCCTTTGTGGTACCCAAGATCATCCTCCCTGCACCAAAGCTCCAGGACATCGAGGTGTCTTCACTGGTGCTGCCCCATATCCTCAGTCATATCCTGATGTCCCCAGTGGCTGAATTCCCCTAATCCAGTGCTGCCCTGAGTGATTAACCACCTCTACACCACCCTACAGAGCACCAGCTGGATGGGTGACTTGAAAGCAGCTTTGCTCCTGACACGCCTGGGCTTCGCCTGGTGAGATCGAAGGGCGAAGCTAAAAACATAACTCACCAGAGAGCACATTTTTGCATTTCAAAGAAAAAACAATTTTACTTGCTAATAAATGATTTGTTTATTTACCCTTTCCTCCCAGAGAATGGTTTCATGGCTGTAAGTCCAGATAACTTATGCTTGTCTTTAACCCGCGCGTGACTTCGGGGTCGCCCATTTGGGGAAGTGTAGCATTTCTTACCCTGGTAGGCAGCAAAAACAGGCTGGACTCTTGCCAGATGGGAGGCTTGCTGGAGACACCCAAGTGGCAGTCTGGCTGGTGGCCATGCAGAGCAGGGAGGTCAGGGGCCATCCATCAGGTTGGGTCCTTTCTGGGTGAGCAGGCTCGAGTAAATAAGTAGTTAAGCTGCCTGCTCCATCCCTGGAACTGGAAAAGCCATTGGGAGTGGTGCTTTCAGTACAGCACAAAGTGTCAGCCCAGTTTGTTTTGTTTGCTAATGTGGCCCAAGAAGAGGCTGGAGGGTAAATGCAGACGGCTGGAGAACACACAGTTCCTGGACAGGTTTTGAGGTGTGCTCAATAGTGACCCCGTTTCCCTGGACTGCCATGAGGGCTGGGGTTTTGGTTTGTTTGCTTCCCCTTTGCTTTGTTTCTAACGCAGAGCAGACCTCATTTATTGTAACAGGAAAACCGAGGACTCTATTAAAGTCGTGATTATGCAGCTGCCAAGTATTCGGGGTGTTTGAGTTGGGGTTTTTTTTTTTTTTCAACGAGAAAAATCCCTCCCCGGCTCCCCTTCACAGGTAAACCTATTAAACACTTTTCAAAGGTCAGTTTTTCTTCCCATCCCCCTTGTGCCAGAAACAATTGCTTCTTATTTTGGTAATTTTGAGGTGAAAACAGTAACATCTCAGCAATTCAGAACTGAATTGCCTCTATTCAGGTTCTCAATGGAAAACAAAATTTCCCAGTGAGACATTTAAGTTTCTCCAGGAGCTCCAGCCACCACCCAAGGAAAAGGCTGCCGTGCTCTGGATGCCCTCTGATTAATCCTCCTTGCACCCTCGGTGTACAGAGGGTATTAACCTCAATTTACAGATCAGGAAAATGAGAGAGGAGGGAGATGAGTGACAGCTGTAATGAACACACTGCTTCACTCAGCCAAAGATTACAACCCATGGACCCCAGCTCCCAATTCCCTAATTAGCAAAAGGCATAGCTCCTCCAATGGACCAGAAATGAGTCTTTTTGGAATAAAACAAAATATTTCCCTTCAGATGCCTGGGTTCCTGCAGACATAAATACCTTGCTGCTGATGGTGATTACAAGCCCTGCTTCTGCCACTGCCACCTCTCCTGGTTCTGTTAGTGACAAATCCATCTTCAGGGAGGAAATATCTGTTGTCACACCACGTCATAGGAAGAAGCATTACAGAAATGCAGATATTCAGCACTCTTGGGGGATCTGGCTGTGCCCCCTCCCGGGCTGATTACAGCTCCCCTGCTGCTTTATTTGCTGAGTTTTAGGTCTTGGTGCCAATGGAAACCCAGTTTCATCAACTGTATTTTTCTGGCATGAGAGCATAAATTTGATTAAAAATTAATGCAAGTCACCTCAGTAGCATTTGAGAGTTTTGTATGACTCTGGCAAGTGCAAACCAACACTTCTCAGTGGATGGGACAGTTTTGTGCACATGCTGCATGCAAACAGTGTGTCTTGGTTCAGGCAGCAATCCCAGCCAGGAAAATCCCAGTGATCCCAAAGCATTGGCCATGACAGCTGATTTCACTGTTACATCTTTTCTAGTAGTCCAGAAGAACAGTTCACAGTGCCACAGAGATGCCTGAGTATTTATAGCCACATCCATTAAATAATTCTTATCTATGTACTTTTAAACCTCAGATTTCCATAGATGTTTTGGGTTTAGCAGAGTGGTTGCCACATTTTCCAAAAGAAAGTTGTTTGGTTGTTATTTTGCTGTTTTGGTGGTTTTTTTCTCACAGAAAAAGAATAATATTCTAGAAAAATCTACAAGCTTCACAAAGCTTTTATCAAAAAGAAGCCCTCTTCACAAAATGTATTCTGATTTTCCTGCAACGGGAAGGTTGACATAACACTGGCTGGCACATTTCATCCTTCTCTTTCATTTGCAATACAATGATGTAATCTTAGAGAAGGAAAAAAAAAACACTTTTATTGGTGAAAAAAAAATCAGTTTATTTTTGGGTTTGAGATTTTCTTCCCCTCTGGAAAAATGTTTTCTTTCCTGTAATTTCAGAACGTGTTTTCTCTAATTTCAGATTTTTTCCATAAATAACAAGTCTGATTCCTGCCCTGCTCTCTTGCATCCTTTATGCAGGATCCTCCCAGGAATGGCATGCCTCAAGGATTAAAGAGATGTAATGTTTGGAGAGAGATAAAGATTAAGTTCACTCGGTTCCTAGACCTCATGCCGGCTCCGAGCACAAGACTGAATTTCACTTTGTATGACTTTGTATGAGTTATCACAACTGAAACTGCTCTTCGGTGGAAACCTCTCTGCAACCATCCATTTGCAGTTGTAAAAGTCAATATATTTAAGCCTGCGGTGCATAACAATGACCCCTATGGATCCTCCAAGGTTTTTCTTGGATCTGTGTAAGCCTGTTTTTAATATATTACTCATCTAAATTGTTCCTGGGACTTGATTATTTGCTGGAGTTAAATATCCAATCTTTAAAGATTGTTAAGCATGTGCACGCTGAATTCCCCACTGCAATAAGCTTCATTTAGCCCAACTAAAACTGCCTTGCCATAAAAAAATGCTTTAAAATATCCCAAACTAACTGCTTTCTTGGTTGGTGGGAGCTCCCCAGGCAGGATTCCTTAGTGATGATAATCTCTGGTTTTGGCCGGCTCGGTTTGGTCCCTGGAAGAATAAAAATCCAGTTTTCACCGAGCTGCACATCGAGAGGGCACAGCCACCCCCTGTCCCCTGCAGCATCCTTCCCATAGCACACGGACACTGGATGTTCCCCCAGGAAAAAAAAGACGTGGCGAGCCAAGCGATCTACAAAACAATATTGATTTATGCTGTGTCTCTGAAAAGCGGATGAAATCACCCTGCTTTGTCGGAGCCAGGGCTCGCTGCATTCCTCGCAGTCACCCCGGCCCTGGAGAGCCCTCCTCGCTATTCAAAGGCAAATCCTTGCACACCCAGCCCAGCGCCGGGTCCCTCCCTTTGTCACCATCAACTCCCGGGGCAAAGCCCGCCGGATTCTAAAGCCCATCAAAGGCTGCTCAGCCTTTGCCTGCTCTGCTTCCCAAGCCCCAGCTCCTTTTCATCGTGCTGGTGCAAATTAGGGAGCAGCCTATTGAAGGAGGTGAAGCTGTAGCAGAAAAGAACGGGGCCAAAAAAATAAACGAAAATCAGAGTTCAGCAGGCAACTGTTCTCTCTTTCTTCCGCAAAGAAGGAGAACTGGGTCATCCTGAAAATCCCTGTACAAAGCTGGCATTTTTCCCCCTCCTCTCCTATATGGAAAGGCAATTGGGCAATCATGCGAAAAACTGCATGAAGTCCAACAAAATGTGGGGGGTTTTTCTTCCCCTCCTCCTCTGAATAATCTCCCCTTTTGCTCCACAGCAATGAATACTAACAAGGTGATTTCGGTGTGTTTTCCGGTGGTGTTCAGAGCAAGTGCCAAACATTTATTTCCAAAACTTGAAGTTTTGCAAATTGTTCGCCTTTGTGGCTTTGAAGTCTGGGGGGAAAACACCCTAATTTATGTGCCTTTGATTGATTTTTGTGGAAATGCAGAATGTCTTTATCTCAACCATACAGTCGGATTTCTGTGGTTTTGACCACAGAGCCTCCCTACAGTTTCAACAGCTTGATATCCAGAATTAATAAACCTGATGTGTACATGCTTTCACAACCCCCTTGTCTTATTCCCCCAGGGAAAAATATCATCTGTCCTATTGTTGACTGCTCGGATTTACCCCCACAATATCTCTCCCATCAACATGTGATTAATCACCCTAATCCAGCAGGCACCTCTCAGGAACTCAAGATCTTTTACAAGCCCTAATTAAGCCTTGCAACATCCCCGTAAAATAGGTTGAAGCCAGGGTTAAATGATTTGCCTGAGGTGACAGAGTAAATCAGAAGCAGGGATAGAAAGGAGACAGAAAGCTGCTGCTCCTGAAGCACGTGCACAGCTCTCAGGATCAATGCAAGATACAAAAATCTTTATATTTCTCTTTGAAGATAAGATGCTACAGCCACAAAAGCCATGGCAGCCATGCCGTGAGGCTTCCCCAGCCCTCAGGAATCTGCTTCCATCCCTTCAGCCTGAGCATCACCTGGGAGTCCAGCACCTCAGTCTGCTCATGGCCCATGTCTGTGCTTCACCATCCTCCTCCTCCTCGTGGCTGCTGCCAGCTGACAGCTGAGCTCTGCCCCAGATCTGTCTTTCATGAGCCACCTCTCCCCATTTGACACCCAAATTGAAGTCAGAGCCTTGTCACTTGGCACGTCATCAATTCTAGCGCTCCAACCGGGAATCAGAGCCAGGTGTGAGGATGCTGGGGTCTGGGCTTCTCTCCCCCTTCCTTTGGAGGAGAAAATCGCATCAACGAAGGTGAATCCAGTGACACATTCTGGGAGGCAAAAGCAGCAAAGAGGAGGGAAAATCCATCACTTTTTTTTCATGGCCTGGGAGGTCCTGTTACCTTGCCAGGAGTCTTTTTGTGGGATCACTTATTTTCTAGATTCAGAATTAGTCTCATGCAGTTGGTGGGGAGGGCTGTCCATGTGCTCTCTTCTTCCTCTCCACAGAGTTATGAAATATAGTGTGGGTTCCTGAGGCTGATTTTCTTTCCTCCCAAGAAAGATCCCCCGCTTTGTTTTTTCTTAATTTGCCCCAGATTTTCACATCAGAGTCCAACACTAAACAAACAAACCAGCGAGATGAGCTCAGTTGGTTAGAGCATGGTGCTGATGGTGCTAATAACTCCAAGGGTGTGGGTTTGATCCCTGTTTGCTGAAGAGTTGGACTCAATGATTCTTGTGGGTCCCTTCCAAATCAGAATATTCTGTGATCCTGTGGACTCAAAATCAATGTTCCCTCAGCTGGTTTAGTGGTTTCCTCAATGACCCAGCAGCAAAGCACAGACTGGAAGGGGTAGGGAGATCTTCCAGTTGTTCCAACCAAAGTGGGCTCTGTTGGGAAGTTTAAATGCCCACAGCTCCAGGAAAGCATTCCTTTTCCTGGGTAAACAGATTTCCCTTATCCTTCTCCCTGCTGCTCATGTATATCCTTCAATGTATTCCTAAAGGTCATCCAAGGAGATGTCATTCCTAGAAAGTTCTTCCTCCCTCAGGGCTTTTCATCTCCTCTCTCAACCTTTACACAGCTTGGCATAATATTGAACAAATGAAACATGACCAGTTTATGAGGAAATGATGGTCTGAAGCCCTTGGCATGCCAGGTCAGCCAGGGACAGTGGGAAGGAGCTAGAGGATCATCCCTGTGTGGCATTACTGAAAACTTTAATGAGAGCAGGGAAAGCCAGCACATCCCCACTTCTGATGGAATCTGTCTCAGCTGTTTTCTTGGGGGTCAGCTCAGATCTTTGGGATTCTATTTTCTCAGGGGCTAGCTCACATCTTTGGCATATATTTAAGCTGGGGAGCATCCCAGGGACATCTTGCAAAGAGTTTAGTTATTCATACATAAAATATTGCCCCCTGGGCAATATTTTCAAGCCTGGTCCACCCCTTGTTCCTGAAGACAGGGCAGCATGCCAGCTGAAGGGACAGAAGGCTGGTGGAGCTGTTGGCCCCATATGGCATCCCCAGGGACAGCCTCGCGTGCCTGTGCATGTCCCTACTCCCAGGAACAGCTTGTGTGCAGGTGTGCTCAGCTCCCAGCACAGCATCAACATCTGGGTGAGTGGCACACCGCAGCACTCAGGCATCCCTGCCTCGAGAGATCTCCTGGGAGCTGCAGCAAAATCTCCCTCTGCTCTGCAGTTGCAGCAGCCACCCCATCACACACAGGCTGTGTACCATCAGCACGAGAATTCCAGAAGCTCAGACCATCCCTGTCCGATGCTCCGTGTCTGGAAGCAGTTAATGAACAAGGTGCCAGGAAAGGGGGCTAAAAATATGCTGCATGTTTGCTCTGTGGAGCATGCCATGCTTTCCACACTGCTTTTTCAGTGGGATTCTTCAAATCAGCCCTTACAGAAAGTGGGATTTTTTTTTCCCCTGCACCTATTTCAACATCCCAAACAGAGCCACAGGCAATGGGTGGGTTCTCCCCTGTCCTCCTGCGAGGCCAGTGTTCCCAGCTCTCTCACTCCTTCGGGTGGGTTTTGTAACATTTGGTTATTTTGAAACCAAGATAAATTTCCAGACCCATGTTTACAGCAAAAGGCTTGAAAGGACAGATCCTAAACCCCGGAAGGCCAATAGACACATCTCTAATTGCAGTGTTATTCTAATTCCAACTATTTTAATTAAGCACTTGGGTTGGTGATAGGATCATGCTTTTCCCCTCCCTGCCTTTTGGAAACATTTCCAGAAATATGAATAGCCTCAACAGCTGGGCAGGAAAATCGGAAATCAAAAGTGCGCAGAAAATGCTAATTAAAATGGGACCAAACTGCGGAAAGCTCAGCATTTTCCGTGTCATGCTTTCCTGTCTGGCTTGGCTGTTCTAAATTCACCTCTCCATGCTGCAGCAGGAGCTGGGCTGGCAGCATCCTAGGGCTGAGACTTTGGGAAGAGACACTATTCCCTTTTCTTCCCTTTTCAAAGACACAGGTCAGAAAGTTCCTCCTGCATGGATCTGATGTCTGGGTACAGCCATTTCCCTGAGCCAGACTTGGAAGTGTTGCTGTTATCAGTGGAGTAAAATACCACTTGTTCCACAAAAAGCAGTCAGGAAACAGTTAATCCCAATTAGCTCAAACCAGCAGATAGCATTCTTTATATTTTGGCAGTTCTCGTTTTGAAGGAAAAAATATGTTTGTGTTCTTGGAGTCTGCCTGAACAATAAAATCAGATGCCAATTTTCTGGTCTAAATTAGGTGAAAGACCAGACTTTTTATCATATGTGTGTGTCTGCCTGTGCTGTTGGGCTACATGTTTATTCTACTCTTCTGTGTATTTACCACAGAAATCACGGCCTGTCCTGCACATGGCTCAGCCTGGCAGAGGAACACGGCAGCCAGGTTCATTCACTGAGGCTGGAAATTCAACCTGGCACAGGGAAAACCCCAGGCACTATCAATTGCAGAAGGAAATATTGCCAAAAGATAAACATAATAAAGTCAGTCATTGTCAGCGTATCAAGCTGAAGCCTTTCCAGGGTGGATGAATAAGGGGTTTAAACTTTTGCACTGGTTGAAGTGTTTTCATGTCCCATTTCAGTGGGAGCTGAAAGACATCCAAACCCTGGGCTTCAAAGAGGCTAAAAATCAAAAGGATTAATGAGTGGTAAAATACCATGGGAAAAGAAGTGAAGCTGGCACATCTTCCATGGGACATTGTCCATTGTGAGCACACAGCCAAGGTGCAGGCAGCACTGCCCCCATCAAAGGGGAGGCAAAGGAAAAGGCAAGCAAAATAAGCACGTTTTCAGCTCCATTCCACAGGCTGTTCCCATCTGCTGGGATCAGCCACAGGAGCCTCACCAGGGGAAAACAATGCCATGTCACCACCTCTCTGTGGAGCAGGTCTTGGGCCCTGTGGACACCGCCTGGCACGCAATGAGAGGGGCACAACCCAACCCAACCTCTTTCGTGTGTGACCCACACGAAGCCTCAAACACCCCATACTTTTCCTTCCACATGCAAATGAGCTTCCCATATCTTGTTTTCATCATTCCCTCCCTTCAGATGTCACTAATTTCCAGGACAGGCAGGAGGATGCCAGACTCACAGCCAGCACAGACGCCGGCACGCAACGGAGCAGCCATCCCTGGAGCAGAGCAGGAGATCCAGCACAACCCAGCCAAAATGAGCCTGATCTGTCAGCCAAACCAGCCAGCAGCAGCTCTGCTCACAGCACGATGTGCTCACAGCACATCCAGAGTTCCTGCAAGCCCTCCCCTCTGGCCATCCACGGATCTCGCTGGCATCTGTTTGCTGCTCACTCAGCCAGGAGAGCACCTTGGGCATTGAATCACCAGCACCCCCCTTAAGTCCTTTTCCAAGTGTTTTCACAACACTAGAGGGAGACAGGATTCAAACCAGGCTTTGCAATCACAAATCCGTGTTTACCCATGGCAGAAACCCTCCTGGAATCCTGGCAGAGCCCAGTGCACCCAGGAAAACGTAGGTGCCACCTCTGAGCACAGGCCATGTGCACAGCAGACCCTTTGCAAAATATTATTTTGGGGATTTCACTCAGAAACACAGATAAAACAGACAAAAATTCAGCACAGGCTTAAATTTAAGCACATACTTAAGAGCTTGCTGGCACAAGGGCTCAAGCAAGGATTAAGAGCCACACACCACATTACTTTTAATTGAGCTACTGTCTTCCCATATGGTTTCCCTTGGGGAGACCAGTGGCTGGCTTATGAGTTCAAGTAACAACATCAGTTAAAAGAGCATTCGAACAATTGTGGTTGGCAGCTCCCTGAATAATATGAATGTTATGGAGTGTCGGAAAATGTCGTATCATCAATTTTCTGGTTTCCTGCACTCATTGCTTTTGATCTCCACTAAAAGATTTATTGAATGGCTTTCATTTTTACATTAACCTTTTCCAAATCACATCGATTGAGAGCTAGGGAGATTTTAATTTTTTTTTTTTTTTTAACAGACAGACCTTTTCAAAGCTGAGGTTTTCCATTCCTCCCAGTTTTTACTGTTTGAAGCAAAGGGCTGTTTTGGCAGGTTTATGACATGGAGTCTGTTTTGCTGACAGACATGCCTGATAGATTGCTTGTCCGTGTTTTATTTTTGGAGCCATTGCTGCGTTATCTGCATTTGAAAAACAATTCCATTTGATTAAAATTTAAATCAAATATATGGTAATATCAGCCTTGCTTATGGCCAGACCTTACATCTCTCCTGTGAAGCCTCTTGCCTCCAGTGTGAGTGAAATGTAACACAGAAGAAAGTGATTCTTTCCCCTCCAACAATGTCCAAATTCTGTCATTATTGCTCACAAATGAGAAATAATTCCTCCCCATGAACCATGTGATGTCTTGAAAGGTGAATAAAGACACTTCTTGTGCTGCCTGGCTAACCTAGACGTGCCACTGATGAGTGTGAAATTAAAACATTCCTCAAAAAATAAAGTTATAGCAGCCAGGACATTTGGCTTGGATGATTTCCTGCAGCAGTGAATTTTAGAGTGACCACAGCGTGCACAATTAATGATGGATTGGATGGATTGGACATGAAGGACTATAAAGATTATTACCTTTAATTTGTCCCACATATCTAATCATTTGTAGCTTTTACGCTCTGCCTTGGAATCACATCCCAAGAATTTGTTGTTGTTTAACAAGACCATTTTCATTTTACCACACCAGAACTTGGAGGTGACTTAGAGACATAAAACTGAGAATGTGCAGTGCCAACACTTCTGTGCAAGAGAGCAAGCCAGTGAATCAGTGAATCACAGAGCATCCTGACTTGGGAGGGACCCCAAGGATCATGGAATCCTACCCTGTGCCTGAGAGTGCTGTCCAGGGCTCTTCCTTCAGGTTTAAATTTTACCTGTTACGATTCTGGGAGGTCTTACAAGCCCATTTTATTCTCTGTTAAAAGAAGAGGAGAACAGATCTTTCATTTCAGTTGTATAAAGCAGAGGTGCCTCCTGCAAATCATTGAGACCTTCAGTGGCAGTTGTGGAAAAAAAAAAAAAAAACAGAAAAAAAAAGGCCTTTTCCTTCCACTGTTCTTTGCTTTTAGACAGCCCAAACATGTTAATTTTGATTTGCCAGATTTTTTTTTGGTTTTTTGGGTTTTTTTGTTTTTTTTTTTTTTCCCTTTATGAGCCAAGTTCACCTCCTCAAAGTCCATGTGTGACAGCACTGATGAGCTTGGCCTTGCTGATGCTTCTTGAAATAGCCTCCAGCCCCAAAATAACCCTGCACACACACCAGCACCACTTCCTGACTGGGAATCACAAGGATGGGGCAGGCAGGGAAATCTGGGCAGCTCAGGACTGCACAAGAATTGGGGATGGTCCAATTTTCTATAAACCCAGCTAAACAAGGCAGGGTGCCCCTCCTCTCCCTCTCAGCATTCTTGTTTTTTCTCTCCTATCTCAGCTGAATTTTCCTACCAGCTTCCTGAAGAGACTTCCCGATTTCACACCCTAAACATCCTCTGCTTTTATTTGGCCAACGCTTCCTACGCTTCGTGTCCTTCTGCCTGGCTTCTCCAGAGCTGCTTCAGTGCTTCCCCTATCCTTGATATCTTAGCAATAGATGAAAAACCACCTTTCCTGTGCCAGGTACTGGATTGCTCCAGGCATTTTTATTCCTTCCTTGCTAAGTGGTGACTGCAGGTCACTCCACACCAGGGTTACCCAACAGCTGCTTCACAAGAGGCAGCAACGGTGGTGGAGGGACTTACTGCTCCCAAATCCAGGCTGGGAAGGGCATCACGCTCAGAGGGAGCTGATGTGGTTCTGGGGTTTGCTCCTGTGCTGTGAGAGTCCTTCCAGCCCCACATCACTGGGGGCACATGAGGAATGGGACTGTCCCCTGGTAGGAAGAAGGTGGCAGCCACCGTGGTCACCAAAAGGAGCGCTGCCTCCCCGCCACATGCACTGTCCTTGGATCACCTCTGCTGGGAATTCCCAGAGCTCAAGCCACAGCCAGCTGGAGGCAAGGGATGTTTGTGTTGACCACACAAGGTTTCCCAGCAGAAGGGTTTCCTGGAGAGCCAGCACTGATGGACACAGGGATGCACTCCTTTGGGAGACGCTGCTGCCAGCCAGGTAAGGGACACCCTTCATGCTGCTTCTTCCTCCTCTGGAGAGCTTTAGCCACTGGTGGAGAGCACCCATGCCCTATCATATCATTGCCCTTTTTCAGCTTTTTATTTTGTAACTCAGTAACACAGGAGCTCCCCAGAGCTCCAACTGTGTACAAGGCTTTGTGGAGACGTGAGTGAGCAAAAAAGAGAAAGGGCACGTCCTCCACTGCAGGAAGCAGAGAATCATAGAATCACTTAGGCTGGAAAAGACCACTGAGTCTAACCATTAACCCAGCACCAAACCATGTCCCCAAATTCCATATCTACATTTCTTTTAAATCCCTCCAGGGATGAGGACTCCACTGTTGCCTTGGACAGCAACCGGTTTGGTGAAGAAGCTTTTCCTGATATCGTAACCTTCTGGTCAGCTGGGGTCAGCTGTCCTGGCTGTGTCTCCTCCCAGCTTCCTGTGCCTCTCAGCCCCTTCGCTCCTGAACTCCCAGGACCCATTTTTTAGGTCTGGTGGGCACAGACTGGGGCTGGCAGAGCAGTGCTCACCCATGCTGGGAGTCAGCCCAACACCAGGGCTATGGTGGGACACTAAGGGCCAGCATGTGACTCAGCATTTGGGTGCTCTGGTGGCCTGGCAGGAGGACCTGCAGCAGGCAGAAAGGGCCTGATTCTTGGAAACAGCATCACGTGGAAGGCAGACACACTCCAAAGTGTTCAGCTCTGATTTAAGGAGAGGCTATGTAACCTCAGCTTCTGCAAAACTCTTTAGAGAGGCATTTGGCGCTTCAGCAGCAGCTTTGGGAAGGTCTTCTGACACATGAGAAAGCAGAAGATTTTGCCAGGAAAACTAGGATGAGGAGCAGCAAGGCTTATTTATGGAGAGCCTGCAAATGGGCTGCCTTTATTCCCCACAATCGCATCGGAGCCACTGATGGACAAATGCCCTGCTTCTGATGTAAAAATATGGAAGCAAGGGTTGCTTTGAGAACTTTATATTTTGTTTCAGCCACATTTTGTTAGTATCAGATGCAGCCAGGGATATAATACTCTACCTCAGAGCAGCCAAAGATAACAGGCAGAGCTTTGCTAGAAAGGATGGCTATGAAAGATGAGCAAGTGATGAGGAGGATACCACATCCTGCATTTAACCAGCAGCAGACAGGCACAAAATCCCTGTCCCCTCACCTGTCACCCACTCTCTCTCCCCTCAGGAAGATGTATTTTTTGCCACCCTGGTATTCATAAGTAACTCTCATGATTAGATGCCATTTGAGTGCATGTAGTATTGTGTCTTTTAACAAATTTTGGGCAGACACTGAGAGCATCCTTTGCTGATTTGCCATTTTTGTATTTGTAATCAGGGAGGCAGCAGCTGTTCTGACTGTTCACATAACATAACACAGGAAAACTGGCACAGAAACCTTGATGGCTTTAGATGCAGCATTCCTGCATTTATTATTGCAAATAAAGCACACTGTTGAGAAGAGTTTAGAGCCAGAAAGCCACAGGATGCAGAAAAAAGAACTGATAATTTTTGTGTTTTACCTATTGTTTTTTCTTAAAGGGAAAAGAGGGTGTTATCTTCAGGCAGGATCTTAATCCACCTTGCGCCACTACAAAAAACAGATTATTGAACAGAAAAGGGGATAGCAAAGGGGCTGGTAATTCTAATGTTTCTGCAGCACTAGATCAAGATAAAGAAAATCTAAGCTGTCTTTTTTTAATATTTAAGAGATAACAATTATGGAGATATTTAGGAGCCAGGACAGCTGCCTGCCCATTGTCCCATCATGGAATTTATGTGTACACTGCTGGAGGCTTCCTGAGCTTCAAATGTGATGTGTTGAAGAGAAGCCCTCACCTTCATCCATCTGTGGCTCTTCCAAGCAAAGGAACTGACTCCATCCTAACCAGGGCCACCATGTCCCCCATGGCAGGGAAAAGCAAGACAACACATGGCATTTGTCAGCAAGCTCAGCCAGAAACTCAGAAATTGCCAGAAACACAGAAACTGCCAGAAACACAGCCCAACCCAGCTGGACAGGGAGCTCCAGGTGAACACACTGGATGAGCCTTGCTCAGCTCACATCAATTCTGACAATTTTGTGCCTCCATCACATCAGCAAAAAGCTTCAAGGAGGGACTTGTAGAGGGGCATCAAGGAATTTGTGCTCATTGAGGTACCAAAAGAAGGTTGGAGGTCACCTGGAGACCCACACCCTGACAGAGGAGAGGCTGCTCTGCCTCCCAACACCACACCAGGGATGACAGTTGTGTGAAGCTTGGCCTCAAAGAGCCTCACATGAAGAAAACGACCCGAAGTTCTTTTTTCCTCCAATAAATCTTTCCTTGCCGTGAGAATCGCTAGAGAGTTTAATTTTTTCTGATACGCAAAACGCAACTGCTCAGCCCAATGCCTGTGCAATATTTACAAGAAGAAAACAAATGAGGAATGAAATTAAAGCTGAGCAGCCCCAGGAATGGGCTGCAGGAATCCTTGGGAACAACACACGGCACACCAGGAGAATCCTGCTAATGAAAAAACAAGGAAAACCATCCACAACAAAATGCTGGAGACCACCACTTCAGCACCAGTGCTATGTTCAGTACACACCATACCTCAAGGGCTGATTACAAACAAGTTAATGACACCCCAAAACAGGCAAGCATGACTTTTTCAAGAAAACAGAAAGACTGGAACTAAAAAACTAAAAGACTCTGGAAGGAGTCAACAGATTGTGGATTAAAAAAACCAAAACCAGTCTATATTTTCCAGCTTGTCCTTTTGGGCTAAAGCTTCCCAGGCACTGCATGAGCCAACTAAATTTATGTCTTGAAAATGCTCAGAGGTGGCGTTTTATTTCCTCCAGGGATGGAAGATGCATCTTCAGATGATGTTGTCCATCAGAGCAGTAGTAGGTGGTGATGTCCCCCCTTCGTGGGTCCTGGGCCCCCACCCCAGCTCTGCAGATCAAGGGGGACCACGCTATGATCACAAGGCTGGTGAGCAAGAGGAATAGCAACACCAAGAGTCTCAGACTGACAGCAAAGACACCTTTCTCCTCCTCATGCCACATTCATTCACTTTTTCCAGATCATTCACGGCCCTCTTCACCTCTCAGTGAGTTACCAGCTCACACAACAACCCCCCAAAACATGGACACTGTTGGGGATCATTAACAACAGTGGGAGTGAAGATCCTCTGGCATCCTTTGGCACAGCAGAATTTGTTCCTCAGTGCAGGCAGCTCGGCCCTGCCTGATCCATCATTGCCTTCATGTCCTCCCAAGCCCACCATGTTTGTCCCAGAATATTTGTCCTAGTCCAGATTTTTGGCTCTCAGCAGCTTTGCTGTATTATTAAAATAACACCCTTTTGTCATCCAGGCCCTAAACACCTCTCTGGAGCACTTGTGAAAGGATTGAACACCCAAGGGCTTTGTCGAGGGAAGAAGAACTCACCCTTCTCACAGGAGCTGGGCTGAGGAGGCTGATAATCATCTTGTGATCACAAATTACTTTTCACAAGGTCCATTTATGAGGTAACAGTTGGCATGCGGAAAGCATTTCATTTCACCAGCAGCTCGCTGAAAACGAACCATCGTGAACCCTAAAAAGAAACCCTGAATCAAAGGCTGCATTCTTCTCTCCCACAGTGACCCCTTTGTTTGGATCTGCCCAAAAGTTTCATTACGAAAGTCTGATACAGGAGCCTTATTAAATTGTGATTAAATGACGTGTCCTGCTCTCTCTGCTGTTGATGTGGGCTGGATTTCTTAGACTTTTAAAACATATAAGCTTATGAAATAGCTGTAATATCTTTTCCCATGATTTCTAGGGAAAGGAGGGTCTTTGCTCCTGCTCTAGCCATACCTGGCCTGGCTCCAGAGGATAACATTTTCATTAAAAGTGCATTAGGTGCACAGTTCACCACGCAGCCATCCTGACAAAGCATTGGCCTGGCTCAGAAACCTTAATGGGCTCTGGTGAACTTTGCTGGCTTCTGTAAATACAGAATCACCCATCACTGGGTTGACTGTGAGCTGTTTTTAACATCATTTGGATCCAGTTTGTTCACACTGCTTCCACCTATCTCTGCCTATGTTTGGGTATTTAAAAGAAGAAGCAGAAGCTGAACCATGGCTCAGGCCAGATAATGGCTGACTACTGGAGCAGCAGGGCTGAAACTGGGACATCTTAGAAAAGGTTAAACAGGAGAAATTCAAACCCAAAACCTCCCCATCAGTTCTGACCAAGTGTGAGCTCTGAGCCACCAGCAAACTCACAGTTGTGATGCATCCTTCCTTTCAGATGACTCACTGTAAATAGTGCCTGGTGATTTACGCACAGAAAAATCCATTTAACACGGAAATGCACAAATTTGTATGCTTTAAGGCCAGAGGAGCCGTCACAAATGTTCAGTCTGGCTCTCTGGAGAGTGCAGCCTCGCCCAGCAACTCCTGCCCAAAACGCACGGCTTCCGTTGGAGTGAAAGCATCCTCAGGGGAATGCTTGAAATACTTTCTCCTAATATTTGTCAGGAGGAATGTTGTATAAACAGAATCAAAGAATCACAGAATGGTTTGGGTTGGAAGGGACCTTAAAGATCATCCTGTTCCACCCTCTCCCATGGGCAGGGACACCTTCCACTAGCCCAGGTTGCTCCAAGCCCTGTCCAACCCAGCCCTGGACACTTCCAGGGATGGGTCATCCACAGCTTCTCTGGGCAACCTCAGCCAGGGCCTCACCACCCTCACAGGAGAGAATTTCTTTCTAATATCCCATATAATTTGAAGCCATTCCCCCTTATCCTGTCACTACAAGTCCTTGTAAGAACAACTCTGTGCTCGTTGAGAAGACAGCAGATCCAGCTACTCAGAGAGGTGGCAGAAACTTTGATGGGAATGTGGGTGATTTCTGGGAGATGCTGGCAGGAATCCTCCATGGGATCAGCAGGAATCCTCCATGGGAATCTGCAGGAATCCTCCATGGGAATCTGCAGGAATCCTCCATGGGACACATGTCCCGGGCTGGCTGCCTCACAACCCAGGGACCAAAGGGTTGGATCACAGAGGCACCGCCTCAATTGTCCAGCAAAGGCCGTTTAAATCATGCCTTACAAAGTACAAATGTGTGTAAATATTTGTGCAAGATAAGATCGGGCGAGTGGCAGAGCAATATTTCAAAGAGCCGAGCCAAGGGCAAACAACAATTTATATGTACTGCTCCAGAAAAATAAAATTAGGAAATGCAGCAATGTGTTTATGTTAGGGTAACGTTTGCTCTGGAGTGGGTTTCTGTCAGTGGATGTCTCACACATGGGACGAGCAGTGGAAATAGGAGGGCAGGGCATGAGAAGAGATTTATCTGAAGAGCAGTCCTAGATCTCCTGAGGGACTCCTAATCAACCAGCCACAGGACATCAAAAGGCTTTCAGGGAAGGTTAGTGGATCTGTCAGATTGACATACACAGGCACAGGCAGGCGGTTGCTAAGCTGTATTTTATTCAGAGCAAACACTCAGTGAGCATGAGATAATCTGAGATAATCAATCTTTCTTTATTCAGAAGACAGTGTGTTATCTAAAGTAGCTGCAAGGCTCTCTGGTAAGGATACATTTGAGATTTTCTCCTTTTAAATTAATGTTTTTCATTAATACTTATAGCCCAGAGTCACAACCCTGAGGGCACCACCAAAAACCATCTTGAACTGGAGGTTCAGAGGTGCTGTCCCACCCTGCCTCCCTCAGCCGGCAAACGCTGCTCCTGCTGGCCCGGGATGCTGTGACACAAAAGCAGAATCTACTCACAGAGGAGACAGAAAAAAATCTGCATAGTTCATAGGTGGGAAGAATACACTACCAGTCTCTCAAATGGTTTAGTCCAGAGAAGGAATAGCAACTCCCAGCTTTTCATAAAACCCCCTAGGATGACCACACTGCAGTATCAGGTGACAATGAAAATCAGCACACCATTTTCATCAAGACTTTGTGCACCTCTGTTGCATTCTGCATCACAAACCAGATTCTCTACATCCCTTAATTGCTCTAACACTTTAACTACAGAAGTCAACGTAGCTGCTTCTGCCACAGCCACCTACATCTTCACACAGGGAGCCAAACCCCCTGACCCTTCCCACCACCTGCAATCACAGTGCAATGATTTGAGCTTTCAATTGTAGCCATCAGGTGTGAAAACATCAGGCTCCATGAGCTGGGCAAGGAACGAGAGAGTTGAGAGAGCCACTGTGCTCCAGCCACCAACAGCTGCCTCCTTCCTTCCCTCCCTCAGCAGCCTCCTTTCTTTTTCCAGATGCTTTGCACTTCCCCCTTTCTCCTGCCAGGTGTTTTTAGCACATCAATGCTAAAAATGTTGGTGTGTCCTAGGATTCCAGCTTGCTTTTAACTAAACTGCCACAGATCTGTCTCCATGGGAGATGTTTCTTTCCAGAAATATTATCTAATTTGCAAGTATTTTATGATTTTCTAAGAGTCATAAAATACAGTATTAGGAAACAAATGGGCAACGGAAAAGATCCCTTCAGGTAGCCAAAGTGACCATATAATTGACTTTTATGAACAGCATCTGAAGAAATGAGTCACAGCCCATATGGCTGTTTTGGAATCCAGATATACATCGTGTTTTAAGCCGCTCAGAAGATTAATCCAAGTCTTTTCACATACAATCAATGGTCATTAGACGAGGACATGAATCATTACAGCTCCTCAGGCTGAGCACATGTTTGAAGGGTGAAGGTTTCACACATTCTTGCTCTATAAATACCCATCCAAGGTTGTCCAGAGATGGCAGAAAGTAAAAAGGTATCACAGAACAAACTGCAGACTCATTACAGAGCCGAGGCCTCCTCCCTGAGATGGGTGTAAATGTTATTAGCTTAGGACATGGTTCAAACTCCAGCTGAAGTCAGATGGAAAAACTTTACCTCTAAGTCAGGCTGTGTATCCTCTTTCTCCATGGCTTTAACCATTTTCTCATAGCTTGGCCCCAGCCGGTGATGAGGTTGGGTTACAAGTTTGCTCACTCAGCTGTGATGCTACACAAATAACACCCACACAGTTCACATGTGCACATTTCCCATGCACATCTGGGCTGTCCAGAGGTGCACAAACATCCCTCCTGTGGGCCCACATTTGCAGAACCACACACACCTCACATGCAAGACACCAGCTTCTTTCCTGGGTGCCTCGTGCAGCTCCTCCATCTCAGCCCACATTCCCTTCTTCAGTGCCACAGGATTCACATTCATCCAGGGCTGACCCAGGAATGCATGCTGCATCTTCTGAAAGATGCTGAGAGCCCTGTTTGCAATGGCTCCAGACTTTTGCCTTCCAACTGACCCAGCAGCAGTGTGGGAATTTTATTTACAATGACAGTGGATGCAACAAGTACAACTGGGCAACTCCGAAAACATGATAGTTAAATTAAATCACTTCACATTCCAGCCCCAGGTGCTGGTCCACAATAGCCTTCCTCATGACAGGCAGCACTGGAACATTGATGTGTCACACATTGTGCCAGTTTTCAAGGACTCCCAGAGACAAATGTGTCTCCCAGTACAAAACAGCCCTCTTGTTCCCATGGAAATCTCAGCCAAATAAATATTTTGCAAGTTCATTTGCTGCAGAAGAAATAAGTCAGGGCTTATGCACGATGCTGCAGGCACAGCACCTCCAGTGCATTCCTTTCATCCATCAGGCTTCCATGCAGCCATCACAACTGCCCAGGAACACCTGAGATGTTTGGCCTAAATTGCACATTTTTACCTTTGACAGACTTTTAGATCCAGGAGGGAATGTTTATGGTCCCATCCAGCTCCCTGTGAAACACAAACCAAACAGTCTCAGCTGATAATTTCTGCATCAAGCCCTGTGGCTTCAACTTGAGCTGGCACCAGATGCATTCCTGACGTGCCACAGCTCCTCTGTTATGTACCTTACAGTTCCTGTGTTCCTCCAGGTACAGCCAAGGGGAAAAGGCACCTGCAGCCCCTCTTGCTGCCTTTTTGCCCTGATAAATGAGGAAACCAACTGGGTGCCAGCAGTATTTTTAAAAGTTGTCTGGTCTTGGAGGTGAGTGAAGCCTCTGCATTCTTTGGGAACCAACAATGGGGTGGTGAAGAATAGAGCAGGGTCCATAATGTGTTACACAGGTTTCACTCCACGACACCAGCACACATTCAAATCCTGCTCTGAAGGGAAGCTGAAGGATTAACATTGGCTCCCAGACCACTCCTGCTGTAACAAAACCCCTGCCTGCAGCTTGACAGAGGCAGTAACGGGGTCTTTGATGACGACTGCCAAGGGAAGGCTCCAAGACAGAGGAAAATTTTGAGGTTAGAATTTGAAAGGCAGTCAATCTTATACTCATATTCATGTTACAGCACATGATAAACTATTCCAGAGGGAATTTTTACCAGGATGCTAAAAGAAATTTTATTAAGAACTAGAATCATTCATCCAAAATGAGGATGAAAGAGTGACATGTTACCTGGGAGGAAACAAAGAAAGGTAATATTTTGCCCTCAATTTTATTGTGCTTCTAAGGCAGTTGAGTCAGATAAAATTTGGAAAGACATCTGAAGATGAAAAGGCCTGTACAAAAAAACAGATCCAGAGGATCATAACTTAAGGAAATATTATGCCAGTTGTAGCAAAAGTAGAAGTTTTCATATTGAATTTATTTCATATTATTATGAAAGATACCAAGACTAGCATTCTTCCACCAGGAGATTTCCCAGATTTCCCACCCACATAGAGTCTGAAATCTCTCTATAAGGAGTTGTTCCCTACTCCATAGATCAAAGCAACCGTCCCCATGCTGGCAGCCCAGCTAGAAATAGGGCTGACATGCACTTTTGCATCTTTAGTCTTGATTTCAGAAGATATGCAAGTCTTTCTGAGCACATGGAGGATGATTTTACTCCTTGAATGTAAGGAGACATCTGTCTGGTTGGTTGCCCAGTTATCAGAGAAGATTAAATCATCTCTCCAACACGTGTCAGTGCTGATGTGGGGCTGGGGGAATCTGTCCCCTCTGGTGAAACCGGAATCTCTGTGGTGCCAAGGACCCATGAGAACACAGCCAAACCCAGGCTCATGGCCTTGGGAATGCTCCCATGCCAAGAGCAACAGTAAATAACCTGCTCTCCAGCAAGAAGCATGAGCATTTCCAAGCTTAGCTGGGGCCTCTTCCCTTTTTTTTTTTTTTTTTTTTTCCTTGTGAAAAGTCAAAACACTCTGGGATACCTTGAAAGTACAGAACAGCAAGTGCTGCTGAAGGGGATATTTACAAGGAGCCCTGCCATGACCTCAGCTTTTAAATAATTTCAATCAGAACAACTCAGAAGTCATGCCAATGCCAAATTATCCCCATGCAACACAAGAAAGGAAGCTAATCCCCACTCCTTGATGATAATTGGCACAATGAGAAACACCTTTCTGACATGATTTAGCTCAGAGCCAAAATGCAGGCTGTCTCAGGAGAAAACTTCTTCCAAGGAGCAGATGATGACAAAGTCTTGAGTGGTGCCTTGCTCCACGCCAGAGGTGTTCAACGAAACAAAACACCTGGCCTTCCTGGCTCATCTCTGTAGCTGGCCACCAGCCATGGCTCACCTCCCCGTGGTTTTGGATACAGGGAGGAATTCCTTCTCCTTTCCAGTGGCCAGACATACTTGATTTTCCAGCCATTCCCAGGAGGAAGTAATCCCCCAGGTGATTATGTGCTATGAGGGTCCATGCAGTGACTCAGCCCTTGGGGCTTTTAGTGGAGCCGACTCCACAGGAAGATTTTTGTGGGGGGGAAAAATAATTCTTAATTAACATGACAGGGAATAGATGTGGTGGTGAAACTCCAGGCAGATGCCGGTTTTACTCCCAGGTGACTCTCCATGCACCTACCCTCATGCCCAGGCCTGAACTGGCTCTTTTTAAGGGAAAAGAAATAATATTTTCCATGTAATTCAGAGGGGTGGACTGAAGTTTTGTCACTGGCACCCACAAGATGACAGGTGGAGGTTCCAGCCAGAGTGCTGCCAAGGAATACTGGAGAGAGGATTACAACAAAACTGAACCACCTCAGCCTCAAAATCTCATTTCTGCTGTTTCTCAGATGGTTTGAGTCTGGGAATCCAGGGTTCCTTCAGCACCAGCCCTTTCCAGCCATGCCCCAAGGTATGGGGCAGGGAATGATGCATTTCCACTCTGCTGACTTGATCACCTCTGACCCGTTAAACTGGTAAAGAACAGCAGGACCAGAGGATTAAAAAGGTCCTGGCAAGATCTGGGAATGTTTTTTTCATGTGCAAAAAAACCCAGGTGCTGATGCAACCCACCATACATGTCACCTGCCACCAAAGGCAGAGAAAGGGGTGCACCTTTAGCTCTGCTTTTCCAGCATAATCAATGAGCAGGGGGCACTGGCACAGAAATTTAGAAAACAAAAAACCCTCCAAACTTAACTGGTTTCTGTTCAGAACCAGTTCTCCTCTGGGAGAGATAAGATGAGGAAGAGCAAATCACTTGTGACAGATGACAAGGTTGGTGGGGAATGCACTAATGGGAAGCACACACATCCCAGGAGGATGAAGGCAGTATAAAAACGTATTAAAAAAAAAAAAAAAAAAAAACAAGTGCATGTCTCATTGGGCTGCTCACTGTGGTTCCTTTTACAACAGATATATTCATTTAAAGGCAAATCTTGATTTCTGCCATAAGCCCAGTATTACACCAGTGATGTGAATTGGCATTAAAGGTACAGTAATCTGTGTACACACACATGTAGATTGGACCCAGATTTATACAGCCTGGAGAAGAGAAGGCTCCAGGGAGACCTTAGAGCCTTTGCCAGTGCCTAAAGGGGCTCCAGGAGAGGTGGAGAAGGACTTGGTTGAGGGCACAGAGTGGCAGGGCAAGGGGGAATGGATTCACACTGACAGAGGACAGGATCAGATGGGATATTGGGGAAAAATTCTGCCCTGTGAGGGTGGTGAGGCCCTGGCACATGTTGCCCGGAGAAGCTGTGGCTGGCCCATCCCTGGAAGTGTCCAAGGCCAGATTGAATGGGGCTTGGAGCAAACTGGGATAGTGGAAGGTGTCTCTCTGCCCATGGCAGGGGGTAGAACTGGATGATCTTTAAGGTTCCTTCCAACCCAAACCATTCTGTATTTATTGTTTGTATCTTGTGACATGAATACCCCCAGTACCAGCTCCCAGGATGTGCAGGCATCCCAGCAGGCTGTGAGATAAAAAAAAAAAATCTATCCAGGAATACTGCATGGAGAAAATTGCATTGCAGTCCTTAGTCCTTTAAAGGACTGATTTGATTTCCGAGATGCAGCCCACTGCTTTTTAACAGCACATGCCGCTTTTATGAGATGGTTCAGAGGAAAACATCCAGAACACTTATCAGCTGAAACCACAGGTAGCACACAGGGAAGCAGAGTAAGGGAATAACATGTTTTCCACAGGCAGCCATGCCCCATGCACACATGGAAAGCCCAGGGGACAGTTAACCCTGAGTGCAGCTGTTGGGTTTAGTACCACAGACCCACAGAAAGATTTATCTCCAACTCTCAAACAGGCAGGAGTTTGGTAGGAATTCAAGGAAAACAGCAGTGGATCCCTTTTCATTTAGCATCCTGAGGAAGTCTGGGCAGAGAACAAGTTTTAGCATGAAAAAGCCACAGGTAGGAGCTGCTAATTTCTTGACTGAAGCTCAGACCATGGGAGGTCAGTAGCAAACCTTGCCTGTCACCCCCTCCATAACACATGCAAACCAGCTCAGAGTGCTCAGGAATCCTGGGACACCAGAACCAAAAGGACTTTGTGTCATTGTAGTCAGGAAGTGATGGAACCACCTTCCACTCTGGGAACTGGACTTAAGAGGACATAAACAGCTTTTAAGATGAGTCTTGACCAATTTATGAAAAAAGATCCAAGATAAGGAGAATATCCACATCTTCCAGCAGAACAGGACACTGACCCACCACATCTCTCAATCCAAACATTTGTGCTACTCACAGCAAAACATTTTTTGGGTTAGATATTTGCTGGACCAGCTGTAAACTGTCATCCTAAACAATTTTCTGCGATCCCAGCTATAACATGTTGCTCATTTTCATTACATCCCAGTTTTCCATCTCTGGGTGTGCCTTACCACGGTGAAATCTGACTCTGCCACTTAATTAATACCATAAGTGCAGACTGTAGCTGCCTGCCCTGTGCCGAGCACCATCCCCACACTCCAAGGTATTTGTTGCTGCGACAAGGGAATACAAAGCTTTACACGCAGGAGATGGAAAAGGTTAAAGTCAATATTTTGGCTGGTGGAAATATTTATGGAAAGAACCCGTGAATTAGTGAGCTGTATTCATTCCACTGACATTTCCTAACTGCATTAACCTTTTATATTTCTTGTGGTTGGCTCCTGTTTAATATGTTCTAATTATATGAGAACCAGGAAGCAAATGAAGGGCTGAGATGAAAGTTAAACAACAGCCGTAAATACTGCAGGACAGATTCTCAGCACTAAGCCTGTAGATTTAAGCTTCTGGGTTCAATGCTGAGCAGATGAGACACATAAGGCCATCAGACACATGTGCAGAGCTCAGAATTTCTTGCCCATTCACTCATTTGAGGGCAGAACTTGTCCCTTTGATGGCACCGTGCTGATGTTTCATTGCACATGGAGTGAAGCTCATCGGTTCATTCGAAGAGGGTTCACAAAGGACAAATAACTTCTGCAAAAATCACCATTTCCTCTGGCCTTCCTACCATGAGAAAGGCAGGAAAGGAAAAAAGGGATTCAAGATGCTTCAGTAGTGATTCTCTCAGAGGCTTCAGCCAGCCCTCAGCACTGATCAGGTAAAACTGGATGTGCTGATTGCAGGGACAGCAATTCCACCTCACATGTGAGCAGAGATTCACCAGCACAGCAATATCTGTTACAAAACACACAGGATCAGAGTAACTTTCTCCCAGCAGAACCTGACATCACAGGCAAACGCAGACAGTTGCAAAGCTCAGCTCCACAGGGGAAAGATGTCAACAATCTGTCCCAGTTCCATCCCAGTGGCACGGAAATGCCAGATGGTCACTCTGCTGCTCACCACCTCAGAAGGGCATGGATGAGGTTCCTGTGTGCAAGTTGTCCCTTTTAACAGAATACAGCTGAAGCTAGTGACCAAGGCAGCACCATCAATTTGCTGACACGGCCACAAACTCACACAGTTAAAGCTGGCCAGAGATGCTGACCTGTGGAGCAATTGCACCTCTGCTGGAGAATTATTTCAGAGGGAGATATTCGACCATCACCTCTGCTTTGGGGGTTATGAATGGCACCACCAGCTCCACCAGCACATGGCCAGGGTGCTGTCAGTCTTCAGTGCTGACCCCACAGCTTCCTTTGACCACTGTGGGATAGATTGGCTCTGATGGGATTAAATGTTCTACTTTTCATCGACCAGCCTCCTGCCTCCTCACAGACAAAGCAACAAGGAAAAAGGGCATCATCTTTCATTTCTTCAGCCTGTGTAATGTCCTCCCAGCTCCTTGCTCCCCTCTCTGTCCATGGTCCATAGGATTGCTCAATATTCTTAATTATTGTGTTGTATCACAGCTTCCGATATGATGCAGCATCAAAGGGTCTCATGCATGTGGTTACAATTAAATCCATGCTTAAACACTTTGCTGAACCCAGGCATTCATTGAACTGCAGTTGTTCCTGAGGTATGGACCATCTTTCCCCATAAGATGCCTCACACAGACAGTTTGACCCCAGTTGGCCTTACCTACCCCACTAAAATAAAAATAAATATCTGGGAGTAATAATAATAAATGGTGTCACCCTGGTAAAAATTTATTTCTTTTGTGTTTCCAAGAATGGTACACAACCTTCAAGGAAGGATGTTGCTGTCTCCTACCGTCAACAATGCCAAAAATAAACAGAAATTAAGTTAAAGAGTCACGTTTCAAGAGGTACAAATTCAACCACAGCAAATATTTTGTGTGGATGCGGTATAGTTTAGACTCCAACGTGTTTCCTTATGGTCTATGTACTTCCTCTAAAAATATCAACTATAATCACTCCAGCTAAGCCTAACAGAATAGCAATTCAACAAACATCCCATTCCACTGTTGCTTAGGGGGCAAAAGGAATCCTAGTAGGTCTGTAAGGGATTTTTGAGAGCAAATCTCTTGGCTGATCTGTTAAAAATCCCAGTGTTTGTCTTGCACAGCACTAGCAAAATCTGTTCACAGCCTAGACAGTCCCTGCTTTATTTTCAATAACTCTGATTCCCTCCACATGCACTTAAAAAAAAAATTAAAAAAAGTTATTTGATACAGTGATCCTCAGTATGTTTTGTACATCTGGGAAAGCCTCTGCCTCTCGTCACAGTTTGCCCGTTTGTAAAGCTGGTGTCATTAGAGACTTGAAAGGCTCAGTGCTTTAACACACTTTGGGATAAATAGTGTTACATTAGCACAGGTGCAAATAGCTCTCTAATTATTATTAATTTAATAATACAGTGCTGCTGGCACACGCTAATTGGATCCATGTTGTCCTATACGAGGGGAACAACACCAGAAATTTCCACAGCTGTCAGCTGCTGTCTTCTCCCAATTGCTATGGAAAGCAAACAAACCATGAAGGCAATTCATAATTATTACAAACACTCCCTAACCTAAACCATGTTGACATTTCTAAATCAGAGCTGCTCGCTCGCTCTTGCCTGTGGTGTCAGAAAGGGATCAGAGCCAGCTGAAGAAGGACAACCAGCTATCAGATAATTCAAGGACCAGGCAATCAGTTTGGTTTTAACAAGCTCTTTTAGCATGCAGGAAGTGCTTCCCCCTTCGTTCTGACCAACCCATCCCACCTCTCCCTCCATCATGTGCATCCTAACATAAGACATTTGACTTCCAGTGGTTTCTGGACTTCTCCTGCTAGGTTAGTGCTGCCCTGTTTGGAAAAGGCTTTGCTGTTGCTATCCATTGGGATTCCTTCCCCCCAGCTAAAATAAGAAAGGAGAGCTGCAGTTTCCCCTGCCTGCTGCTGAGTCTCTCTGGGTTTTTCTCATAAATTCATTCCAAGAACATGGCTTAAGCTCTTAAGTGATATTCAAAGCCCTCAGCATGAGGTTTATGGCTTTCAACGTCTGCTGAGAATATAGTTATAACTGACAAGTTCTGAGGCAGGTATTTGGATGCTTTTCCACAAATACATCCCTATAAAACAGATCTCAACTCTGACATTGACCAAGGCTTAATTTAAAGTGGTTTAGTAGAAGCAGCTGACAGATGAAAAAAAAAATAAAAAAAAGGTCTTCATGCAGAGAAAAGCCTAGAGGGATGAATCTGCAGCTGAATGCCTCTCTGGCAGAACCAGGACTCTCTGACTCTCCTTTGAACTGTGTATCACTCACTGATTTTGACTTTTTAAATTTAAATTGCCAGTTCTACCATAAAAGAGAGGAAATCCCTGTTTGCTATTTCTCTCCTATTATGGTTTCATTTAGATTTCATTACAATAATTTGGGTTTTGATTTGAGGCACTTCCTGAATGAATTCTTTGTCTTGTGTGAAAGCCCCCAGAGCTCAGTCAGGGCTGAGGAGCTCAGGATGTGGGCATCAAGAGGCTTTCCCAGGGGACCCACATCTCCCTGCATGTTGGATCCTAGATGGATAAACCTGGCTTGTGCAGGGGGATGCAGAGAGAGGAGGCTGCCAGGGTCAGCCTGTGCCAGTCTCAAAATTGGGGTGACCCCGTTTGTCATCCCCATCTGAGGGCACTACAGATGACTCCTCAAATTCAGCAGCATGAGAGGGAGGAAGGGACCCAGAGCAATGTGTCTCAAGAGAAATCAAGTCCAAGCAAGGAGTGATGTTTACTCATAAATTCCCAAGCCTCCCTTCTGCAGAGAGAAAAAATGACCAGCAAAATGAACCTAATCTCACCTTTTTTTGCTAAAGCGTAATTCTAAACCCCAGGCAGTGCACCCTGATTTACAGCAAGATATTCATAATCTTCAAGCCATTTTTGAATTTGGGTGACAGCAAGGGTCATCGGATAGTTTGGGTTGGAGAGGACCTTAAAAATCATCTCATTCCACCCCCCTGCCATGAGCAGACACACCTTCCACTAGATCAAGTCGCTCAGAGCTCCACCCAGCCTGGCTTTTTAGATGCGGTAAATCATTCCACAGTCAGACACACTTTGTACCGAGGTGCTCTGAGAAATGCTGAGAAGCACCAGAGCCCTTTTGCATGGGGAGCAATGGAGCCTTCCCAGCCTTGTAGAGATTATGGTTGGATCAGCAGGGAATGCCAGCCTGGAAGTCATTGAGGCAAACATTCACTGGAGTCAGGGCAAAAGTTTATTGGCATTTTCCAATCGGCACAGTCCCCTTAGATCTCCTGCACACCACCAAGTGTGCACACTGAAAAGCAAAATCAACTGCCTCGTTCAGAAACTTTCCTTTCCTTTCTGTTACAGTGCACTGGGAAGTTTGAAACATCATGTTCAAGACCTCCCATGAGTGTGAGGTATGCTGAGAAAGACCATTTCTTCCCCACAGGCTGGTTTGCACTTTGAACCAAAAACAAAATGTAACACACTTTACCTAGGAAATCGGATATGGACACTCTGCTCACACATTTACTGGGTCTCCACACAAGCACACGAGCTTGACTTTCCAGCCAAGACCAGGTGGGAAAGTCCTGCTCTTAAAACACTAACAGGAAGCTGTAGGGTCATTCAACATCCCTACCCTCAAATAAAAGCTCCTCTTCCACTGACATGTAGCTGAGGGATCTTGCTTGTCTTTCCCAAACCACAAAACTGGCCTGGATGTTAATTGGAAATGGAAAATGTACCCAAATGTGACGACAGTCTATTGAAAAATAAAATAACCTAATGTAGTAAACTCTTTCTGAGTACAAGAACCACATGGTATAAACACTGTGGGCAGTCATGAACCTTCAGTTGGTTTTAACAGCTTTTCTTCCAGCCTTGTTCACCCTCAGCAAAGGGGGTTTTTTTAGTTCATTTTGATCACAGTGAAACATCTTCCTTTAACATTTCCAAAATTAAAAAAAAAAAAAAAAAAGTATCTTAATATCTTTTGACATTCTTTCAAAAACTCTCCTTACCCAAGGTGATGTGGTGCCTTTGGGACCCCAAAAATCTTCCCCTCCAGCCTTTGCATGAGCCAGGGCGCATCTCCAGCCCTGTGCCAGATGCTGTCCTGCATCCCAGGAAATAAGGTGAGAAACAGCTGAAGCCATCAGTCCCACAAGCCTAGAGGCAGCAGGCAGTGCCTCTAGAGTGAGTCTGGGGAAGAGAAGGTGATATTCCTGAACAAAATTTGTATCAAAACTGTATGTCCTGCCTCAACATTGATTTTTCTTTACCTGCCATAGGGTGGAGTCAAAAATTCACGCCATAAAGAAATGTTGCTGAGCTTTTAACTCTTGTTTCAAAATTGGCATCAAACAAAGTTCAGCCACAGTTTGTTGGACTGAAGGATTCAGATCTCCTGTTTAATATGGGACTATTTATAACTGGAACATAACTGGTAGAGAAGAGCCCCTTCATTTTACTGTTTCACATCACCTGCTCATACTGGGCCAAACAATCCTTCTTAAATCAAAATATGGCAGGAGTAAAAGGGAGAGAAAAGATGCTGAGCAACATTCTCCTGATTTTGGGGTAAGATGATTAATCAGGCCCTGTCTAAATGGATTCTGTCTTAAAGGGCTTCCTTCTCCTCCTGGCATATTCTCAGTGGGTCAGAAATGCCAGTGCAATATTATCATTCTGTCTTTGCATTTGAAATATCGTGTTGATGAAACAGACCTTTATTGAACTTCAAAGGCCCATAATTATATATCCTCTCCTTGAGCTTTGATATTTTAATATTCAGCTGGTGAAATTATTATCTATTCCAGCCACAAAGCGTTTATTTATTTTGCTAGCTTTATCTCTGTTATTTCTGTGGTGGCAAGAGGCTGAGGAAGAAGCCCCCCTGCTTATTGGCAGCAGCAGAAAGTGGGAATTTAATGTACCAGGACTTTTATCTCCAGCAGCTGAAGAACGAAGCGTTTGAACTCCTCCTCGAGCCCTCAGAAACCTCTCCCCAAAGCCAGTTCCTCTCATTTCTGCTTTTCAAGAGCCAGCCAAATTTCTTTATATAGGTTTCCCTGTGCCATGAAGGAGCACAGGAGTCAAGGAGACACCAGTCAGCACTAACGATGGCATGAATTTTTCATCTGAAAGAGGCACTCTGTTTTTTTGGAAGTAGCAAAAAGAAATTTTTGCTTGCATTTCCTCAGCTCCAGCCTCACCAAGGTGGAAGAACGTGCAGCAGGGGCAAAAATATTTTATGTATACATAATATTTTATGTATACATGCAGCCCAAACATAAATACACACAGGTAGAGCAGAGCCCTTGCTGGCTGACAAAACAAGGTGGTGTTTCATGGCTCTGCATCCCTCCCTCACCAGAGAAAGCCCCTGTGAATATTCTGTGCCCTTCTCCTCGGGTGTCTCAGCAACAGGACTGAGCTGCAAAGTTCAGAGCAAAACCTGTATTTTCCAAGCTCAGCTACCAGACCTGGCCCAAACCTCCAACAAAAGTAAGTGAAAAGTGCATTTACATCACCAAGAGATTTCAAAATTTGGTAAACCCCCTGACATTTTCAGAGATCTCTGCACCTCATTGAGACAGAGGTGTAGCCAGGAGGTGCTGGGAATCACACCGGAATGATGTTATCGAGATATTGCAGAGCCATTTCTAAGCTAAATCCCCTCAGATATGCCTGGATCTCTCTCCTGGTGAAAAAGGATGATGGTTGATCCTGTGCAGGCATCTCTCAGGAGTCCTCACAAGCCTTCCCTCTCTCCATTGGGTCATTTCCAGACAATCCTGAAATCAAACCTGTGTTAGATGAGCCCAACATCAGCATATGGCTTTCATCAGGTGATTCCATGCTCTTCAGGAACGTGACTTAATTGCCCTTCACAGCAGCCCCTGATGGGATTCAGCAGCTTTTGCTCTGCCTTGATGAGCTGGAAACTGAAAAAAAGGGTCTCTGTCACCTTTCCAAACTTGCAATGCAAAACAGCAGAAGTGATAGAAATGCCATTGAGAGGCCTGAGCTCCTTGTCTCACATTTCCTGGGACAGGCTTCCCAAAATCCAGCTCCATTAAGAAAGTATTTCCCCACAAGGGAGACAGGAAAATCTGGCCAGTTGGAGTAGGACATTAATGTCAAGATGTTCCATAAAATTGCAATCCTTCCCTAAAAAAAAAAAAAAAAAAAAAAAAAAAAAAAACAGAAAAAAGAAAAAAGAAATGGTGGATGTTACCATGGGTTTTCCCAGCATTTAAGCTGAAGAAGTTCTTGCTGCAACATATGGGATGGGTGTCGAGGCCAGAAACCCTTCTTCTTCAGCCCTGGGAGTCCAACCTGATGACAAGGAGGAGGTACTGAGGAAGAGGTTGGAAGGCTCTGGAAGAGGTGCAGGTTTGCCACATCCAGCCTCACACTGGCTCTGTGCGTGGCTGTGTTTGCTGCCTCTGGACATCTCCTGAGAGGATTCAAACCTGCACCAGAGCCTGCCAGGGAGCACTGGTGAATGTGGGCATGTCCCCTTCCTATGGAGCCGTGCTGTCCTGCCCACACAGGGAACATTCCAGAAGCAGAGGCAAACGACCAGAAGCCGCTCCCTGAGCAGCAAACGGGGCTCATGGTGCACAGCCCAGTGACAGGAGGCATCCAAGTCCAGCCTGTTTAATTCCCCAAACCTCAGCCTTCTACCTCCAAACCCCCCTCAAGCATCTCATTTTTCTTTTGCCATAATTCACCCAGCATTTCCCAGCCACTGGGGAGTAGATTCCTGGTCAGCTGCAGGAGCCTGCTGTCTCTATCCAGGATTAAGTTGTTTATTTTCTTACATGGGCCTTTGGGAAAGCTATGATCCTGTTTATGCCACGGTCAGTGTTACCATAGTCCAGAAACTTTAATGCCTGGAAAAAAAAAAAAGAAAAGGCACCATCTGGGAGAATGGGGACATTATTGCAGCTGAGAGGTGACCAGGAGCCAAAGCTCCTCTTCATTGAGCAATGGCTTGGCTCTCCAGCTCACAGAGATGCTCAGCACAGGAAAGGCAAAAAGTCCTCTTAAAGCCAAATTGGGTAATTACATATTCACCAGGAATTTGGGAAGAAGGAACAGGCGGAACCTCATAGGCCACATTCTTTTTTTGCCAATGAAAGAACTCGGTTTCTAGCAGTACTACAAAATCTTGGGGGGTTTATTTGCAAATTTTCATACAGAAATGACTTTGTGTTCGGAAAAGTTAACGCCTGAATTTCAGCCTCTGAAAAGATGCAAAGGAAATGGAAATCTAAACGAGCAGCATATGCCATCCCCTTGCCTCCACCAAGGAAAATATTTGGATTCCACTTACAGCTACCCCAATCAAAAAGAAGTTTGGGTTGCAGGAATGTAAGTCAAAGTGAATGTTAAATTTACATTAGACATTTGTTAATTAGCTAGCAAATTAATCACCTCCGTGGACTGGCATGGTCCACATAATTTTAAAGCAAACACTGTTGTGTCAAGTTTAACTGTTGCCCTGGAGTTGACTAAGCAGAAACATTCCAAAATGGAATTATTTTTTAATAATAATAAAAATAATAATTTATTTTTATTATTTTTTTATTTATAATTAATAAGATTTTCTTGTATTATTAAAAACATCATGATTAAAATACCATGGTGGATATTTACAGGCAGGGAAATAGAAGGGAGAGACTCAGTAGGTGTTTATTAAATCCATTTCCACATATACCTCCAGCCTCAGTGTGCTCTCCCTTCCCCGGCAAGCAAAAACCCTCTTTTACCTGGCATTTATCCCTGTGGGTGCCTCTGGTTATTGCAGCCTGGTCAGCATGATTTGTTGGCTTAATCAATATTCAGGTTAAACACTAATTTCTTTTAGCAGGCAGGAACTCTGTCACCCTTCTCGGTGTGTCAGGCGAGCACATTAAGGGACCAAAATATTTTCCTGGAGTGTTTAAGAAACATTTCTGAGGCTGTGCCTCGGTGGGGACTGGAATAATGCTTAGAGCTGCTGGGCTGGTAGCACACACAAATCTTGGCCACTCAGTCTTCCTCTTCCTCCTGAAGCTGCTGACACCTCAGAAATGGCTTTGGTAGGTGTAGGACTAAGGAACCTCTGTGGCCTCAGTTCCTGATCCCACACTGCTTCTGCACTGGGTTTTCCCCCAGTGAGCAGCCAAACAACCCAAATAAAGCTATCAGGGATCTGGCTTTTCTATTGACACCGGGACACTGGTAAACTCTCTTGTACACCAACATCTGAGACTCAAGTGCCCCAAGACCTTCAGAAAAGGATATCACTTTTTTCTTTTTTTTTTTTTTTCCTTCACTTCCTTTGAGCTTAGGCCAAAAGCCAAAGTCATAAATGGAAACAGTTATTCTGGGCTCAATATCACCTTTTGTGCAATGACAAAAATAATGTGTTGTTGAACTGTTTGGCACAGCTGCCTCAGCATGTGACAAGAAGCTAATTGCTTTTGAAGCCAAATCCACTGGAGAAAACAAGAATCCAACTTATAGCAACTCATATTTTGCCAGTTTTTCTGCTCCAAACGCATATTCTCTTCCGTTTTTCCTCTCTCTCGTGACATCTTTTCCTTCTTTTTTTAAGCACTCATGCACAGTTTGCAGCTGAACTTGCAGACAGTCTCTGCTGCCCCTCTCTCAGCCTTGCTCAACCCGTGATAACCAAATCTGTCCTGCAGAGCTGAGCTCTTTTACCACCATCACACACTACATTAATTCACTCAACACATTTGTTTGCAGCTGTCTTCCATCACCAACCCCACACCCAGCTGGTTCCTCATAGCAGAGGGAGAACTTAATTTTCCACTAATGAAGGTATAAAGCAGGTAATTTTTTTTTGTCCTTTGGTCCCCCCTCCCAGAAAATTTTGCTTTGCTTTACTGGGAAAACAAAAAGTGCAATAAAATGCTTGAACTGCTGGTTTTGGTCATAAGGTGGGTGAGCAAGTCTGAGCCTCTTCAGGGAAGGAAAAGAGTTCAGATTTTTAAGCGAGTTTAGCCAAATCAAACAGTGTCTTCATAACACAAGCTGGTCATTCCTGCAGATGTGTGGTTCTTCTAGGGAAGGCACAGCTATGGATTTACTAGGAATTATCATGTGGCTTCTTCTATTGCTCCCCCCAAACTATTCCCTTGTTTGCTTTCACATACAAATGCTAAAGAAAAACAACAGCAACATCAACCCCCACAAAACAAACCCAAACAAAACCCCAACAAATTAACAATTAACAAAATCTTGGGCTTGGAGGTTTTCAAAAAGATTTGCTTTAAGTGAATTCTCCAAATCTGAGCCTCCATACACAGCATGGGTTTTTTGTCACATGAAATTTGCTTTGCACCTGATATTTGGGAGGCATATTCCTTTTTTCTCCCTCACTCTTCAGCTCTTAGTTCTAATGTCAAACACAGGCAGTAGCTTTGAAGCTATTTCCAAATGAAAACGCCAGAAGACTCCTGGTTTTCCAGCCAGCCTGCCAACTCCAGCAATCATTAATTTTATGTGCTAATTTTAAAGTTGATTAGTTTTGTGTCTCTGACTTCAAAGGCAAATCCAGTGTAAAACCTGAGATCTACTTAAAAAAGGTAGAAATAATTTTGTAAAAATGTCTTTCTTACAAAAAATTCTAATATTTTTATTTCAAGGAACACAAGTTTCCTTCCTATAGCCTGAATGCATATTGCTGAAGATCTCCATACCAAATATTTGGTTTATTCCAAAGGAGTCTTGACAAAATTTAGAAGGGTTAAATAAATCAGACTGGAAGTGTTTTCATTTGTTCCACCAGTGGCACTGTGGATGTTGTTAGTGAAGTATGCGTGTAACATATGTGCAGAGCAATTATGTTTTGCAGTTACAAAACACTATTCATTAGATTAAATAAAATGACAGAGATTTTGGTCTGGTTCTGCCTTCAGATATTACAGTCACTTGACTGGAGTACAATTTTGACTATTTTCCCAGCTCATCAGCACATTAAAACCAGCTGTGGCTCTCAATAAATTGTTTCAGCAGAACCCACTGAAAATATCCGTATTTTCCTTCCTCCCAGCCCAACAAATGAAACTCAGAGGTCATTATGGTAATTTTAATTATGATTTGGTAGGGATGGCCTTCACTGAAATCTGTAGTTCCATAAACAACATGCTTCTTCTGTCATATTAGATTTCTTTATTTCAATTGTAAAGTCACAAAACCATGTGCTTCCTATTTTAGCTCCTGGACCCCCTGCTAAATTTATACAAATGAAGGAGTGGTAGCACAGGGAGAGCAGCAGCCAGGAGTGTCCAGGGCCTTATCCCTGCTTGTGAAAAGATGTTCATTCTTTCTGCAAACAACAAATGAGGAAAGAAAAGAAGATAATAAAAAAAATTTAAAAAAAAAAGAAAAAAGAAAAAATAAGAAAACCAAAGCAGAACCCAACAAACTGGGAGCAAAGGCAGAGCCCCAGAGTGACAGAGGTTTGTAAATGTGTAAAAACTGCCTGAGCCGTGAGCTCGTACACGGCTCCAAAGTGAAACCAGCTGCCAGCGCCTGGCTCGCGGCAGAAGCTCTGGGACACGTCACAAAAAAGTTCCCCAGTGCTGCAAACAATTACCCTGGGCTCTTATTTGTTCCATTTTATCAGAGGCTCTGGGCTGGAAGAGACAAAAGAGAGGAGAAATTTGAAGGGAAATGAGAGCAAAATAGTTAAGAAGGGCTTCCCTTGGGTTTGGTTTGGTCTCACTGGGGTTATCCAAGCAGAGGTTCCCGTATCCCACTCCCACATCTCTCTGCTAGGGCAAATTCAAGTCCCTCCTAAATCTGCAGTAGCATTTAGGCTGAATTTTAACAGAGCCATTAAGCAAGTGCCTAATTTTAAGCAGCTGATTTATTCTATTTACTGCAAGCTGAGTGTGCCAGTGGGTGATGCAAAATGTAGATAAACACTGATCTGACTTTACTCAATAATTCAAACAATTCAGTGCCGTTAATATAAAGATGTCATTGTACCAGCTTGTTGTTTCTGCCACATGTTTCAGCATCCTGTACAGAACCAAGCAGTTAAAGAGCTGCTGGAAGAGGCCTTTCCTTTTAGGGGAACACTGGAAAAACATATTGACAAACAATTGTCTTGAACAAAGCTCAAGCATTCCCTTTGACAATGTGCATTGCATATGTAAGACAAATTTTGGCTGGAAAAGGGGCATTTTGGCCAGGAATTAAGTATGTATGTGGAAGAAAAGTTCCTCTGGAAACCCGCGAAACTGGGTTTGCACTGAGGAGCTCGCACCATTGGCTTGACCTCGTCCTGATTCCACATAATTCCACACAAACACTTTAATTCTCCCATCACAGACTGGAAGTCGTATAATGAGGGAGACATTTGTGTCTGCCCCACCATGAAGTGTCACTTGTGATAATGAATTTCATGTTTGTTGCAGGAAGAGTTTATGGGACCAAATTTGAGTTTGGGAAATATCTCAAAATGTCAAATTTCTCGGGGGGCAAACAATTTTGTGAAAATCAAAACCAGATATGAACCAAAGTAGTGGAAATACCAGTCAAAATTGTTAGACTGGTTCCCTGCCTTTTGTTGACAGTCGGACTTTGGAAAAGAACAATTTGTGTAATAGGTTCTGGGAGCTACTGAGCCAGAAACTGGGAAAAAATGGAAACCAAGAGAAACAGCTGAAATATCTTCTCATTCTCATTTAGATTGTGGTTGGAGGAACTGAATGGCTGTTTTTTCTGGTCCACTTGTGTAATACTGAAAACTGGGGAGGGGAGGAATTGTCCCAAGTCGACCTTATGGAACAAAGGGGGAAAACCATGGGACAAAGAGAAAGAGAGACAGAAAAAAAGAAAGATTTTCTTTGGAGAACTGAGAAGCACGCAGCTTTTTCTGCTGAGATGAATCAATGGCTTTGCTCAGCCCAAAATTAGATTATATATTTTCTTTGCAGACTGTTTTTAGAGGGAAAGCAGCAAAGATACTCTTGGTTATATTAGGAAAATGGAAGGATATTCCAGGAAAAAAAAAAAAACCAAACAAAAAGTTTGGATTGAAAAGCAGATTTTTTTTCAGAGGATTTTTTAAAGACAAATAAAAAAGAAAAGAAAGCTTTCTGATTCAAACTTGTTGAAATTCAGCTGCTTTTTTTTTTTTTAACAATTCTGTTTTCACAGGGTAAAAATGAAGGTGTTAGATATAAATTTGCAAAACAACCAAATTAACCATAAATTAACCTTTCCCTTTTATGAAGGGAAGAAAGAAGAAAGCACCATATCACCATATCATGCTTGGGGCACAGGGTAGGGTCTGAGCCACAGCACATCATGGCAGAGCATCTGCCCAGATCTTTCCTGGAGCCTGGATCAGCCCCAAGGCTGAGACCCAATTCCACCTGCAAATATGGGATCCAAGGTCTGTGCCAGCAGGAGCACAATGCCACCAGCCCAAGGCAGGAGAAAGTAAACATCCATGGGAGCTGCATGTGGTGAGAAATGTAGGATTTGCAGGGCAGGGATGAGACCTGAGTGAGATCAGCCACTGGATCCCTCCAAGAGCCAGGGGAGGAAAGGCAGACACAAACCCATTCCAGCAAGCCAGATGCTGTTGCCACGAAGCCAGCCAATGACAACCTCTGAAAGCAAGGAGATTTGTTACCTGCTGTGTTGATGGGTGCCTGCACTCCTATTTTGGGCACCCAGGCACATTTAAACTATAAAACCCTTCTACACCATCCTGGTTCCAAGAGCATTGCTCAAAAGTGGTTTGGGATTGGGCTTTATTCTTCTAGTATTGGTTCCCTGTAGGATAGGATTGTCCTGCTAAGGGATAAGGTATCCAAAAGAAATCAGAGTTTAATCTAGACTAGTTGTAATCAATGCTCTTGAGCACAGAATCTGGTCAAGAAGGACTCACAGCCTGAGTTCTTTATGATCATCCCTTGGGAGCTCAGTTTAGCACCATCCCAAGTGTCCCTGTAGCCCCATGGAAAGACTGGGAGCACAGCAAAGGGTTCCCCATCCCCACAACATCTCACCCCAGAAGCCTTTTACAACATTCTCCAAGGTGATGCCCACGTACCCTGGACCCACACATGTATACTTCATTGTAGGGCTAAGACTACCCTATGACTTGAGGGGCTTTCATACACAGACCCCATGGGAGCTGGCACCTTGGTGTCAGGCAGGTAAAGCACCTACGAGCTTTATTCCAAGGAAAAATGGTGCTTAAATTCCCTTTTAAAAAACTGAACTTACTTGAACATGTTCCAAAAGTTCCATTGGTGCAAAATTGAACAAGCAGAAGGAGTAGTTCACAGCACTGGTGTGGGCAGTGCTGGAAAAACCTTACAGGAGAGGGCAGAGTCCTCCCCTCTGTAGAAAACTCAGCTGGCTTCAAGGGCACTAAAAATATCTTGTGTGGCATGGGGAGAGGAATCCAGATCTAATCCTTTGCTCCTGACTAAAAGGCATTACATTATAACATGTTTTCAAATGGTGGTTCCCATGAGCTGCTAAAATTGTCCTGGATAACAACCCTAGTGAGGGTCCATAGGTGACACTAGGGACACAGCAGTGGGGCCACCCCTCCCTGCAGCTGCTGCTGTCCCTGATCCCAGCCTCGGGACACCTGTAACTTCAGCTCTCATTGCTTCAAAGAGGGACTTTTCACAGTGGACCAGAGCCAAACCAGGACCTTCCCAGCACTAACAAATGGAGAATTCAGCTCCTCTCTGGTTCTCACGGTGGGGTCAGACACAGCTGTGCTCAGCCCGGATCTTGGGCCAAGGGCTTTAAAGCTGTTTGGATACATTGGCCTTCCTGCATCTTTGAAAAGATTGTCAAAGCGTTCTGTAAAACAGCTGAAAAGGTTTATTAAATTCGGCAGAAAGCTCCAGAATTTCAAACAGGGCTATTTCATGTGTATTAAATGGTTCTGTCACTGATTTTCCCTGCGCTCAGTCCCAGCTGACGTCACCAAGGTCTAACCTGAGGAGATGCATTTACTGCCTGCACTGAAATCTCCCATCAAATCATCCATTGCTGGTTCAGTTGCACATTTATTTCTCCTTACATCCCTAAGACACAAACCCCAGCCAACCACCCTGATTGCCCAGGAAAGACACTCCTGGTATCCCTGATGTCTTATGAGGTCATCATTTAATAGTGGCATCACCATCTGGTGAAGCCCAAACAGAGGCAAAGTCACTCAGGAATTATTTTCTTCTTTCATGTGGAGGAGGGAGAAGCACAGAGCTGAGAAACCACAGGTGCCATCAAAACTAAGCAACGATGGTGGAGAAGGCAGGGAAGGGGTCCATGGGTTGAGGAGTAAGGGCTGAGGGTTGTTCCCACTCCCTGCTCCAATGTCCTGTCAGGAACAGCTGGTGCCATGCCTGGGAACTTCCCCCTCTAAGCAGGTTCTCACCCCTTCTCCCCAGCTGTGCAGAGGCCCAGATATGGACCCCCAGCTGGTGCCGAACTGGATGTGCCAAGCCAGGAAATGTCCCAAATGCTTGGCTACGCACTCCCCATTATATTTGCACCACCTCAGGGCTGTGGGATCTCTGCCCTTTGGCAGGAAGCTGTGCTGAGGGGCTGGGAGCCACCAGTCTTCTCCAGCCACATGCACAGGAGATACATCCTTGCTCTGACCCTTAGAAGACCAAAAATCCAACGAGGCCAAAGACTGAAGGTGCAAAATACATACACAGAGCTCCCCCTGCCCCAACAGAAATTGAAGGCAAATTCCTACAACTGCAAAACAAGGGAATCTAAGCTGCACGGATAGCTTGAGAGCCAGGGTTATAAAACAAAATTAAGCATTAAATATTCTTAACAAAGGCAATGTGGGCTCACTGTGTTCTGTTTTTGTTATGTTTTCCCCCTGTTTTATGCTGCTTTAACCTTCGGTTGTTGCTGTTGGAATCCTCTTTGCACTGTTCCACTTGTCATTCTTCTTATTTTTATTAGAGACACTTTGGCAGAAGACTTATCAAAATGCGCTGAGCTTGTCAACAAACGTCATTAGCAACGAGTCGAGGCAGACAGTGTAAGCAGGGAAAGGGCATGGGAAAATATGCAATATAAAATAATTTTGTATCTCGAAGAAATGCAGCAGAATAATAATGGCAAAAGCCTTGCCATAAATTATTTGTGATGTTAAAGGAGTAAATTCCCACTGTTAAGTGATTTCTAGCCAGGCTTCAAGGGATCAGATGCTCTTCTGGAAGAAAAAGGTGTAGCTTCCTCGAAATGAAGGGTCTGGCCACTCCGTGCAATGTGATCAGGTTGAGACCTGATTCTACACCCCACACTGGATAACTTTAAAATCTCAAATGACAAATTAAGGAACAGGTCTCGTCCTCTGGAAATCAAAATCAGTCCACTGGCAAAAGTGCAGCTGTACCAACCTATGCCAGAACCATGCTTTCTTCTGGGCTAATATTACACCCTGTTACGTCCAAGACACCCACACATCCAGCACCGTGCTGGGGTTCAATCTCAACATGCCAAGCTGTTCATTCCAGGGCTAAAAATCTGCCCTGCTCTCAATCCCCTGCTTTGAAGTTCCCTCAAAGACATTTGCTTACTTAAGCACATGCAAGAGAAGGTGAAGTCTGACCCCACCATCCACGGGTGGTGTCCACTTTCATAAGGGTATGAGAAGAAAAAATAAATCACTGCAAAATGAACGTAAGCGAAGCCGTACGTTGTGCTTACCCGAATTAGGCCTGGGGTTATGCTGCAGGTTCTCTACAAGAAGGGTTGGAATTCAGTAGGCTTAGGTTAATCAAAATAAATCACAAGGTCAATGGTAAGGTAAAAGCTGAAAGGCATCCCACCCACCCACCACAGCACATCAGCAGCAAGCAGGGAAGTGCACTCCTGGTATCCCAAAACACAGAGAAGGCACACAAACCTTCCGTGAGGTTCAGTCCTGATTCGTGCTGACTGCAGCTCTTTGGAGAGCAGCTTCTCCTATGGGAAGAGGTCAGGCTGCCCCTGGCCAAGGCTGATGGTCAGGGGGGTTTCTTCAACCTCATGGGATCCATGGGACACCAGTGTGGAGGGAAGGGTGCTCCCGAGGGTGGCTGAGCATGGGTGGGCACAGGCACAGGGACACAGGGGAAGCCCCAAGGAGCCCAAATGGCCACAAGGCTCATCCAGCACTGGTCCTGGAGGCAGGAGGCGGGGAGCACGTGGTGGCTCATAACACATCATAAACACTGCTGGAGGGAGGGGGCAGGGGGACAGAGTGAAGGAGGGGAAGCTTGGAAGAAAAAGCTGATTAAAATTTAAAACGTTTTAATTGATCACACCACTAATCTCTTCAATATGCCACTAAGTGTGATGGGCTCTGGCACGCCTCCTAAGCCACACACAGGAACTCAAACTTCTCAGATTTGGGACTGAAGACTGTGCCCTCCAGAGGGCAGGGAATATCCATGTGCACAGCTCTGGAGTACATGTATGGAACAAGGACACAAAATGATTTTGCAAACCTGACTCAGTCTTTCTGGAAGCTAATGGGATTTCATTGGGCTGAACTGAGGCTGTGTGCCTTTCATGGCTCGTTTTGCCTCAGGGAGTAGTTTTATGGCCAAAATAATACATGCCATATGGGAAAACCCCACAGAAATTAATAGGAGTGCAACCAGTGGAGAGAAATGAAATAATCTATGGATGGCTATGTAATCTCTAAAATTTGATAGAGAATGATCCCCTCTTGCAAAGACTTTTTAAGACATTCTATAGAATTGCAATGATGTAATTCAGTTTTAAACCCTATTCAAAAACCTCCAAAGCCTACGAATGGTTATTGTTTTCTTATTAAATGCTGTAAGACTTTTCCATAAGGAAAGAGCTGGTATTCTCATAACATCTCCACTATGCCAATATGAAGGAATATAAAACCACTGGGTTTAATTATATCAGGGACATAAATGTCTTCCAAACCATTACATGTATCTGTTGACATGAAAACACTCCTCCATACAAATTAGGTGCCATTGGAATCAACAGAGTTGAACCCACTCCGCTGGGACCAGCTACTGAAACAACTCTGGGTGACTGACATGGCTTTTAAAGGCCACAGGAGGGAATGGGCTGGAAGGATCTTACAAAATGCTTTTGGAGGTGGAAAAATACCAATGCATTGAGATGGAATCTGTTTGGAGGAACATGATGGGTTTGCTCCCACTTCTTTTTTGCAAAGTGGAATTTTTGGTTGTGCACAGAAAGGGAGTTTGTGCTCACCCCAGCCCGGTGCATCCTGCGGCCTGGGGTGGGGAGGCCAGCTGGGATGTGAAAGGCACAGCCTTTAGAGCTGGGAATGGAGCCTAGAGTGCTGGCAGCCCAAGAATTTCCCTCACCAGGGGACTGTAAGGTATTTGTTCTCCTCCTTTCTTTCTCCCACTCATTCATTTCGAATGAGACCTATTGGTTCACAGCGAGATGGAGAGGGAAGAACAGCCCTGCAATCACAGTGTCGTTGTGAGATGGAAAAACTGGGCTTCACCCAGCTCTGCTCCGAAAAACTGAAGGGAAGAGGTGAGAGTGTCTGCCTGAAGCCTGCCCACAGGTCAGGAGCGGGCTGGTGGAGCATGCCTGGGATTCCTCCGCCGATGCCAAAGGGCCCTGGCAATCACAGCCAGCGGGAAGTTGCTAAATGTTGTGAAACACAGAAGGGAAAAAAACTTATATTAAAGTAATAAATGAAATCAAAAGTGCTCTCTGTCAGGGGTCTGGGAGCAGGGGAAATCTCAGTGTGCGGTAGGCCAGTGCAAAATGCATCTTGGCATCGTTTTCTGCACTGGAAGAAAAAAGGACATAAATAGATGCAAAAAATCATATGGCTGGGTGGTGGAGTGTGCATGTACTTGTCATTAGGGAGCTCCAATCCCTGATTTAGTGAAGTACTTCAGTGGATGTTTAATTTTCAGCATGTTAGTGATGAACTGGGTCATAGAGCACTAATGAAAATGACGGGTGTTGATCTAAAAATTACAAAAAAATAAACAAGAAAGAAAGATATGCATTTCTTTTTAATATTTCTTGGGAATGTTATTGTTTGAAAACAAAAAGCCCTTAAATATGTTTTACACAAACTTTCAAATTTAAATTTCCTACTGAACTCAACTCCTCTTCCCAAAGGAGCCCAGGAAAAAATCTAGCAAATTAGACAATTTTCTTGGAAATTTCATGGGTTTGCCATTTCTTTAAACACAAGTGCATGGCTGTGGATCTCCTGACTGGAGTCAGTGTCATACCAACACAGGGTAGAAACAACCACACCAAACATATGAAAAAGCTCAACACAAGCCTTTCACATCTACCCCTGACACGTGGTGAATTTGCCTCAATTTGTCTTTTATTACTCAGTTCAAACGATGGTCCCTGAGGTGGACCAAAATTCAAATAAGTGCTGGCTCTGCTTCAAGGGAGCACGAGCCACTTTATAGCTTCAGGTGCAAAGACTCTGTAATTTTCTTTTTCACATAAATTTGACAAAGTCAGAATGTGACAATTTTAGTCACACTGCAGGAATCTTCCCAAATCCCTGCCTGCTCCAAGGCCACCTGTCAGGGAATCTCGCCCTGAGCCTTTAGGCTGCTGTGATTTACATTCTATTATTTTATTGGGCATCAGCAAAGAACACAGTGAAAAAATGAAGAATAGATGATCAAGTCAAAACTTTTCCCTTAGTAATCATGTTCAGCTGTCTTTTCAACAACAGCAGTACAGGGTGAGGCAGCAATTTTGCTTTATCAGCCTAAATCTTAATTAAAAATTTTATAATAAATGATTCCTGTTTGGGAACACAGAGGGCAGAAGAAAGCCAGAAGTTGTTTTTCTTTATCTGATAGCCATCAGGAGTGAAAAAATCCCAGTTTATACTCTGGATTTCATCACTTGTGTGTAAAACCAACCTAACATCACTGAGTCTGGCACGTTGGGTGCTGGCAGAGAAAATCCGTGCAGGAAATAAATGTTCATCTGGGGAGGGCTCAGTCTCTCTGGTGATCCTCTCATGGGAGAGGAGATACTGTTATGGGTAAGGCAAGCAGATCTGCAGGCACTGTGAAACCTTGGAAATCAGGCTGCTCTGTTTTTTGGGAGGATGCTGAATGTTTTTTTTTCTCCCAGACTTAGACTCGGCCATGTTCAGGGCTGAACAGACCTGCTCAGTGGTCTGCAAGTCCATCAGCCCCAAAGCAGGGTGTGGGAGCAGCCAAAGGTATTTGTCAGCCTGGGGAGTCTGGTGTAAGTGCAAATGGATTTTGGCTTCCCCCCCCTGCCAGAAATGACCTCCCAGCTGCCTGGGATCCATCCTGCTGGCAGAGCCTGCCACAGGTGGCACCATCTGTGCCACCAAGTCCAACCCAAACAGCTCATTCCCAGCTGCAGGGAAGGGCTGGGAGCATGATAGTGACTCCCAGGCGGGGCAGAGGGCGGCTCACACACTGGCTCCCTTGTGGAGGAGGAACGGTCAATAATTAGCACCTGTAGGCAACTCCCAGCCCTGGCAATAAACACAAATATGTCTCCTGGCATGGCCTTCTAGGAAAACATCAGCTGAAAAAGGCCCCTGTGCCAGAGACATTCCACGGTGTGTGTGCCACCGCCACACGCCAGCTGCTCACCGAGGGGACGTGAGCTGCAGATCCAGCAATCTGTTGGAAAGAGAAACTTTTCCCCTCTGCTGTTTTCACATCTCTGGTAGCATGTATGGAGTTCAGAGAAACTCTCAGCTTCATATTTTTGCTTATGTCTGAAGGAAAGGTGTGACTCCAATTGGATTTGTGCTATTACTTTATGCACTGCAGGTTTAATTTGTGCTGTTGCTTCAATAAAGGGGCTGACTGGAGGTCCACAAGTGTCATGCACAGCTTTCCACCCCGCTCTCACCCCTCCTGCCACCTGAAAGCACCCACATTGCTGCAACGCAGAAGTTCTGGCATGAGAAGCAGCAGATGTGCGATGGGCAAAAAAAAAAAAAAAAGATGTTACCCGTCTGAGACTTTGAAAGAAACCTCTCACAAATGGTATAGAATCTTCCCTGATTCCCAGAAAGAGTTTGCGGAATTTAGGAAAGGCCATGGCCATGACCTAGGCCATGAGAAGTGTCATCACGTCGATAGTCCAGGCATGAAGGACAAGTCATGCCTTTGGCGGTGGCAGTGTGGGGAAAACCAATCCAGGGGAACACTTCACAGAGCGTGGCCACCCGCAGGCTCCAAGAGGACACTTCAGGCACAGGGACAAGATGCCCATGACCTTCTGCCACCGTCACTCCAAAAAATGAAGTTCTGGGCATGGGAAGATCCCCATCCCCACTCCCCCCGCAGAGGGGGTCTGTCAGAGGGGCTGGTGCTGCCACCAGCACAGCTGCAGGCACACGAGGCCCAAAGACAATAAACAAAAGGCCTTCGCTCTCAGAGCCGGGGCTGGGCACAGGGTTATGTGATTTTTGGAAGCCTTGCAAGAAGTTGTGTGTGACAGCTGGAATTAAAAATCCCTTCACGTTGCATGGCCGCCCTGGCAGCTCTTGCTAAGCTCTTTGCTAGGTGGATACCTGCTGTGCAGGAGATCTAATCAGCGCCGAGCATCTCCAAAGGAAACAGCACTGAACACTTCCATTGTTTAAATTTTTTTGCTCTGGGCTCACAAAATCCTGGTGCTTGCTCTCTCGAGTATGAAAAGGGAATGTAAAGCAGGCTGGACTCAGCAGTGGCTTAGCAGGCAGCATGAGCTGCTCATCAGTGATGGGCTTGCATATAAACCACTTGGCAGAGCTTCCAGGACAAGTCAATTCCTGGAAGGAAAAGCAGCTAATAGGTATGAAACACACTTTGCTTGTACCAATAAGCACTAAGGCCAAGTGTCTGCCTGTCAGATAAGCCAGAAAGTGCTGACTATTGAAAAGCCTTTTGCTCCTGAGCAGTCACACCTGAACCCTTGCTCTGCTCAAATTCATCTCGTGGTCAAAACACCCTCTGGGGCTCAGCAGCTGAGATGTCATATGGCACAGTATCCATTAGCCACAGTTTAGCTGAAAATTCCTGCTTGCTTCCCTGCTGTGCCGATTTGGACCCCAGTTCTACCTGCAACTGGCCCGGGAAAGTGACTGACTCCTGCTATGTGTTTTCCCAAATAAAAAGAACATTTGTATTCTTTCACCGGGTGTGACTTCTGGTTTAGATTCAGGGGAAAAAGCAAACTTTTCCTAACAGGGGCAAAGAGCGTGTCACCTCCATAGCATGCTACATAAACAGAATTTTCCTTCTGGCAAGCAAGACCCACCTGAAATACAGAGGAGCAGTGCTGAGAAAACACACTTAAGAGGTGATGGAGCTACTGGGGGCTACCAGTAGGCAATGCCTGTACTCCAGTGGCTCCCTCACCTGTTCTAACAACCAGAAAAGTCTATGTGGACAGGCACAGGTTGACACAAGCTGTGGTCATGCATCTGCTCTAATTCCTGCACGTTCAGATGATGTTCCCCAGCACTACTTCTTTGATGTAATACAGGCAAAACAATACAGTAGTAACAGATTAATTCTTCCCACTGTGATTTTTTTTCCTCTCATTGTCCTTATCACCCAGAATGGAGTTAATTCAATTTATGTTCTTATGTTCAACAGCATTATCAAGCATTGAGCTGCTGATTAAAATATCCTGCAGAATAAATATGTTGCAAAAGAAACAATAGGAAAACTCATGTTGTCCAGCATCAGGGAAAACAACAGGAGTGACTATTTCAGCATGTTGAGTTTATTTAAACTATTTCATAATTTGGAATCAGATAAATTTGGCTGAGTATGAAACTGGCCTGAGGATTTGAGATGGCAAAATTCATAACTAAAGAATGGTCATCTAAAATGGTTTATAAAACCCCTCTCTATCGCTTGTTGTGATTAATGTTGTGCCATTGCTACGTTCCAGATAAAAACCACATCAAAAGGAATCCTTTGTTCATGTACAGATAGACAAGACCCCTGAAGGTTCCGAGGAAATATCTCCAGGTCACTGTCGGTTTTCTCCCACATTTCCAGCACGAGCATCTTCCCCATGCCAAGGAAGGATTGCTTTCCCAGGAAAGGAGTGACTGCCATGGCTCTGCAGCTGTTTTATACCACAGTGTCCATGGTTTATCCAAAATGATGCAAAGGCACAAAAAAGGCAACCAGCCCTGCTGTTTGCAGAGAACTCAAAGCTAATTCATGACTCCACCTGGGCTAAAGACTTAAATTTCATTATGTGCTTTATAAACTTCAGAGTTTTAGAAATAACATATAATATTACTGGCTCAGAATGAATTTCCATCTAAAGGAAAAGTTCTGAAAGGGATATATTAAATCCAAGGAAATTCAGCTTCAAAAGCTCCACACACTTCTGAACATAATATCCCAGAGTCATGCTCCAAAGTTAAAATTTGATAAAAACTGGAAATTACTTGGCATCTCAGCATAATTGGAGATACTGAGTAATAAAATGGATAAGACTTGTGCCAAGAATAAGATGAATTTTCCCCATTTGTTTAAATATTTAAACTTTACAGAATGAGAAAGGGCTGTTCAATATTTTAAATGTGGCAGGTTTTTAGTGGCATTAGTTTATATGTCTTTATCTCTCCTTTTTTTTTGAGTTTAGTGTATTTGACTGAGATCTCATCTCCTGCTAAAATTAAGGTTTAGGTGTATGGCCAGAAACATTCATCTAGAAGACAACTTTAACTATTTTCATGAGTCTGTCAACCATCAGGAGTCTTCTCCATGATGAAGTTCAGAAGAGATGAAGAGATGTGTTATTTTTAAGACATTATTGTACTTCTGTATCCACAACTCAACATGCAATTGCTTTTTTCACCAGCACAACCAACTCCTTTATATAATTTAACATTTAAATTTATGCAATTTAACTCCTCAGAACTTCGCCTCAGAATTTCTCTAATTTCTCTAAGATTTTTTTTTTAACTGCTGCCTTCTCTGGGGTGATAAATAGCCAACACACCAGACACAGGTTATTGAAAGCAGAACAAACTAAATACAAGCAGGGAGAAAAACATGTTTGCTTGAGGTAGTTTTTGAGGGAAGTTTTGCAACTGGAAGAATGAACACAATGTTGATTCTTTTATGAAGCCTGCAAACAGCATTATCTGAAATAAAAAGTTCTGCCTGAAACAAAATGGAGTTTCTTTGGAAATGCCTGCTGAAAATTAAATGCTAAGGAGACGTCATTAGATGTGTTGGACACGATCTTTTCCTAAGGCCACTTCAGCTAATAAAGACAATCTTGTATTTTAATTGCCACCCTGGGGAAAGGAAAAAAACTATTTGGCTCATCAGCATGTAACAAGAGTAATTAGTGAGTTAGAAATAGGTGTGGCAGGGGAACAAAACTGTGGGCTGACAGAAAGATTTGTACATCAGGAATATAGAATAGCAGGAAATCTGCTATTCTGTATCTACCAGTGATGCTGAAACAGAGAATGCAAAAAATGGTTGTGCTCCTAGTCTGCCAGTTAACCCAGAGGTGTTTTATGTGTACTCACAGCAGGGCAACCTTCTAATCCAATTTTCAGAAGCAGGTGGGATTGGCTTGAAGGGAACAACATGATTCCCTGGTCAGAGGAGCAGTCTGGGGATGTGAGCAGTCTTGGCAGAACCCAGGAATCTCTCCCGCCTTGGATCTTGGACAGAGTTGAGTTACTTAGTTCCTTGGTAGCTCAGTTTGGTTTTCTCTGTAAAGAAAATTAATTGTATTTAGGTGCCACCTCTGTAGCACCTCAGTGATTTATAAAACACCTCTGAAGGATAGAGGTGAAGAATGGCTGCTAACAAAGAATCTAAAATCCTAGAAGACAAAAAGAAGACAGTGCTCAGAGCCTTAATTAAGCTGCCAGCAGACTCAGATGCCCATCACTCAGATTTCAGTCTTTGATTTTTGACAGCAATATTCTATCAACTCATCCAATGCAATCTGTTTTCTCTCCTTAAGAAAATCCCTAAAACCAGTTTCACACAAATACAAAGTTGCTGTGGGCCTATTTTAAGTAGCATCTCCTATTTTAAGTATTTCTCCTCTTCTTTGCTATTTGCAGTGACACTGAAGAGCCACTGACATAAAAATACACCTCAAATTTACTCCAGAAATGGAAACAGATGCATTTTATTAGGAGTTTGTACTGCTCTACAGAGATGAAAAAATATTTACAGATAGCTCAGCTGATCTTTTAAAGTGGCATGATTTGATTGCCATTGAATAATTATTATAAAAACATTTGGAAAGTTTTTGTTACCTATTTTCCCTTCTCTTTAGAAGATGTCTTTCTGGAAAAGATTTAAAAAAAAAAAAGGGGGGGCGTAATGTAATACATGGCTATAACATAGATTGTTAATTTTTAGTGTAGCTGAATCACAGCATGCTTTGATTGAGAGGAGCCAACAAAAACATGCAAAATATGTGCGTCTTTGAACAGGATACACCACATCCTGCATTTGGTAGCCAAAGGTTCCAGTTTGCATCACAAATGCAGTCCAAGATCTCTCCCTCCTCGAGGTATGTACCTCGAAAAGTGCCAAATCTGCAAGACACGCTGCCTTCTTTTTAATTTCTTTCTTTCATTCTTGCCCATTAAAAAAAAAAAAGAAAAGAAAAAAGAAGGGTTTAATCATTTGCTTGTTTGGGTTTTTGTAGAGGCTCAGCAGGTGATTGAAAGAAAGGAGTTGTCAGGAGGGACTTTGATTAATCAGAGACTTGATCGTTTGATTAATCGTCCCAGAAAGAGCTGACTGCAGCAGAAGTGCCCCAGCCAACGTGTAAACACATCGAAAGAACATTTTCAAAATACGTAAAGACAAATTGCAGTTCAAAGCTACTCTTACTGGCCTGTTGATTTGACTGCTAGAAACAAAAGCCCTTCTGCCTGGCTGATAGAAACCAGACTTTCCACGGGAGGAAACAATCGGCTTCAGGTCCTTTCAAATTCTGAGTAAAAAGAGCTTGACGTTTTCCTTTTTAATTGATTTTTTTCGTCCTCTCATTCTTGTTTACAGTAATAAATTACAGCCCTTAGTCTTTTTATAAGGAAAGTTAAGTTTCCTCTCATTTTCAGGCAATTTATAACACATGTTTATGGCCTTCAGTTTTGCAGAACGTCCCAGCAAAGCACAAATCATCGCAGTGAGGTAGCAAACAAAACATCGTGCTATGCTTCACCCAACCACCACCACATTTTACCTGCCTCTTAATGGCACCCAGTAGGAAACCTTGAGTTGGAAAAACACTCCAAAAGCCTGCCTGCTTGCCTAGCAATCTCAACATGTAGTGGGGGAGAAAAAAACATGAGATTTGCAAATTCAGCTGGCTCCCAAGTGGCTGGAGGTGATAAAATCCCTTTCTTGTCATGGAAACACATGGAGAGCCAGCTGTGTGAGCTGCATGGTGCTCACAAGCCCTTGACAACATTTCTCCTCAAGTTCAGGCCAGCCCATGGACATGCTGAAGGCCAGTCATGTTCAGAATGGAGCTCAAGCAAAGCCAGTAAAAAGCAGAATTAGTATTTTGGGGAGGGCGGGAAACAATTTTCTTCCTGGAGCAAAAATAAAACTTTCCTATGGATTGTGCAAATCAGAGAATACAGGCAGAAAATCAAATGTTTCCAATGATGCAGCCAGCAGAAATGTGTTTAGTCTTCTAGTCACACTACCTGGAGGCATCCCTGGTTTTTGGGTGCTGGGCCCTCACTGGACAGGCTCTGGTGGGAAGCCTGGCAGCCACCAGCCGAATTGCCTCATAATCCAATTACTGCAAAGGGCCTAATTACTCATTCAATCATGGGCAGCAGCCCAGAGCAGGGTGAGCCAGTTGGTTTTTCTGCCAGCAGCAATACAAGAAATAATCTGAAATTTGGTTCAAGTCAACCCAAAATGGAGATTTTGCCTTTGCCCAGCAATAGAGTCAACCAAAAGCATTTGACTGAGTCAACTGAAGGCATTTAACTGCCTCAGAAATGTGTAGATTTACATTGAAAGATATATGTTTTTCAGCCCAGAAGGAAACCTATAAAGAAAAGACAGTTATTTAGCACCTGTTTTAAAATAAATGTGAATTTTGAGACTAAACAAATCAACGAAAGTTAAAATAATTACTATGCAAAGTTCTGAATAAATACTTTGACACTTCCCAAGTGTTTCATTTTTCAAAATTATGAAATATTGTATCTTGCCTTTAACATTCTTTCCAGTGGCCACCATCCATCGTTTTGAGGTCCAAGACTTGATTTTGAAGTAGAATTTGTCTTTCTCAAGCTGTAATTTTTAATATATTTACTATTCCAGCTGCAAGTGTCACAGCTACTTGATCTCATTTCAGCATAGCAAGTGGGGTATGAGTTGGGTGAATTGTCTTGACAGTGCAACAGCACAGAGGAGAAATTTTGGTGAAAGCATTAAGGGAAATCTGTGCAACCAATTTCAAAAGAGTCCACACACTGATAGTACAACTGCTTATTAATATTTGCTGAAATATGAACAGACAAAAAACCTTATTCCCAAATGTTTTGCTAAAAAACGGTATACATAGTGGATGCTTTTGTAACAATTTATTTGGAATATATATTTTTGCTTTAGTCTGCTTTATTTTGCTATATCTTATCTTCACCATGTTTTATTTATCATTAATTAACCCAGCTTTTTCAAAGACCTTGAATCTCAACCCTGAATTCTAGCAAAGCACCACGGAGAGCTAAAATTACCATCCTCTCCTCCCCTTAGTTACAGAGCCAAGAGATGAAGATCTGCATTGCCTCTTACAACTTCCTTAGTGACAACAGGAATCCAAATTATATTCCTCCCTTTTTGTATATTTCAATCCTAAATCCTTTGTCTTCATTCTCACTCCCTATCCAGCCGTATTCTAATTAATGAAATCAAAAGACCATCTAGTAAAATAAACCAGATTTAATGAGGGAAGAAAGTCAAAACAAACAGGCACTGTTTACTTCCTCTGCACTGATTTGCCAAGAAATGAGCTCCACATCTCCGATTATCGATTCCTGTCAGCAATATTAACCTCTCTCAGCAGCATGAAATGGAGCATCTGGATCAGAGGGATGAGACGGGACAGGCGTGCAGGGAAATGAAAGCAAAGAGATTTTCCTGCATGCCTTGGTGGAGGACTTCACCCCCACAGGTAATATTTGTGTCCTGCCCATCAGTCCTGCAGCTGGAAATGTGACATCCCAGGTCTCACATTTGGCTGTGCCTCCGGTTCCCCGTAGAGCGGGGATGGGCACGGCCATGTGTTTGTTGTGTCCTCCAGAATCACTGCTCCCTGCCACATCTGGAGCTTCCTGGCTGCTCATACGGAAAGATGTGGGACCATATGAGCAGAAGCACCATATTTCAGCTGTCATCCCCTGCTGACCACCTCCTTAGTGTGAAAGGGCTTGGGTTTGGTGGCCATCACAGGCAAAACATGCCAGCCTTTCATGGGATTGGGTTTGTAAGGAAAGGGGGTGTCACTCTGTCCTCAGAGCAGGTGAAATCTTGCAGAAACATCTGTCTGATCTGAGAATCACCTTCACTAGTTACAGCACTGCACACATACACCTCCAGCCTTTTGGAATATTTTATGTGAAAGGTTTTGTTACTGGTTTCCCGAAACTAAAAGATTCAGTCCAAAAGCATAATTTCCAAACATTAGATCTTTTCTTTCACAGAGAAGAATTTTAAACCAAAAACAAACTAGGGTTTACATAAGCTTTGGGTTTTGGAAAATTAAAGTGTTACAAGCTTTTTCCTCATTTCCTTAATTTATGGCTGTCTTTCATCCCTGCCTCACCTTCCTTTCACCACTGAATGCACTGACAGGCTCTTTGTCTGTAGGGTTTTCTTTTTCCTTTCCCTTTGACATCTTCACAGTATCTTTCCAACTTCTGCAATACTCAGGGTAGCCATGAGAACCCCTCCAGGACACACCTTCAACCATGGTACCACCCTGGGAAACAGAAGCAACATGAAGATCTGCAATTTTTCTTCATAAAACCCTATTTTCCTCCTTTTCAACTGGCTTTGCAACTATTACACACAGATCTTGCCACACTGCTGAAATTCAGCAGCGCCCTTTGTTATCCCCTCAGTTTGCCCACAAACAAAGAGGGGACTAGATGGTTTCTGCAAGCTGGAGTGGGATGCTGGCTCCCCACTCATTGCTTCAGATCTGAAGCCACTAACAATGAACAATGGTGACACACTGGCTCCCCGTGGCTTCTGTGCTCCATGTGGTGTGAGAACGGGGCCAAGGGCATGGACATGGCACTGGTACAGGGTATTTTGGTTTCCTGCCTTTTTTGTCCGGTGCAGAGCAGGAGCCAGAGCATCCACAGGGGTATTCCCTTAGTGCACTTGGTGGCATCTGCCCCTCAGGGGCTGTTTTGTCGCTGAGAATAGAAGGAGCTTCAAGCAGAGGCTGGGGAAGAGAGCAATGTGCAGATGTCCCATTAACTCCATCCCACATGGCCAACTCCCTTCTGCTGACAAGCAGCAGCTCACAGCCACTCCCTGCAGCATCTCAGCTTCTGCAACTCATGCTTTCGGAGCCACTACTGACCAGAGAATGGTCTTGGCCTCTGGGCACGGACTCAGTGGCCTCAATGTTGCTTCTGGGAATAAATACCCTGTCAGCCAAAGTGCCAGCAGCTCCTCAGTGTCCCAATGTGGCAGCAGGCTTAGAGGCGGCCTTGTCCCTTGGGGCTAAAACCCATTGCCAGTCTGAACCTTTGCAGCTCTGTGGATAAACACAGGACTGCCTGGAGCCAAGCATTAAATCCACGCTCACATGCAGAATAAATAAAGAATTAAACATGGTGCATAAATAAATAAAACCAACGTTAAGCGGCGCGGACCCTGACGCAGCCCCTCTGTGTCCTCCCTCTGGAGGGGCCTCCGTGCAGGAGTCCAGCCTGTCCCAGCCTGTCCCAGCTCTGTGCCAGGCCACTGCCATCAAAGCGCAAATGCCAACCTGCTCTTTAATCCTCTTTTTGTCAGATCTGCTCCCTAAACTCTGACTTTACACAGCTGACAGGGGTCAGCACAAACAGTGCACAGCCAGGTGTGATGTGTTTGAGCAGAAGCATAGCCAGCCAGGACAGTCCTCTCATTTAATTAGTCCAATGTTTTGCTAAAACCATAAAAATGCTGACTCTCTCACCCTGACACCCTG